>NW_020884965.1:983185-1006129 GCF_003945725.1 Corapipo altera
GCTTTCATCAGAGTATGACATGGTGTAAATCTCATCCAAGGTAGCTTTCTCTTTTACTTGCAAGCTGAACATCAACAACAACAAAAAAACATTTACTAATTGGAAAGATGATATGAAAATGCTAATAAGTCTGTTAAGTTGACAGGGCTGGGAGAATCTACATCTTATATACACGTATTTTTGTGTCTCTCCAATAATTCTTGCACTATAAATGATTTAACTAGGACTAACAAATGCAAAGAATATTTGACTGAGAATTGCAGAAGAAATTCAAAGATTCTCAGCCCTCCCTAGAGCTCACCAAAGCCAAACACCCAACTTCTTCCATCTTTCTTCAAATTCCAGCAATTTTATTCCCCCACAAGCTGCAGGTTATCTCCCATTTCTCACTTGATTCGGGCTCCCACTAAATGGCTCGAGTGCATGAGGCTGAAGAAAACCATGTACAGGTTGGTTAAGCTGAGCAGTGGGATGTTTGATTGGGACTCATAAACCCCGGGTACTCACACTCGGCACGTGCAGCTGAGCACCAGGAAGGTCACGTTCAGAATTTACCCCAAAAGAAACACACATCTCGTGTGTAAACACTGCACAAGACTTCAAAGAAGTTGCCTGTTCTTTTTTTTTTTCCTGAGGCAGCCAAAAAACATGTAGGATTGAGCCTGGCGACAGCAACGTGCTGTAAACTTATCATAAAAGCAGGAGACAGAAACCAGCTACCAGCTGTGAAGAATATTTACAACTGTAAATACTGTATTTAAACTGGAGAGAGACTAAATACCATGTCATGGAAATGCCTCCTTTATTGATCAGCTCATCAGAAAGGAGAAAGAGAGAATATGATTTGGCAGTTTTCAGCAGCACAGCATTTTGCTGACATTGAGAGTGTATTTTGAGATACTGGCTTTCCAGGAACAGCAACAGAGATCAACTTGCTGATGAATGAATGCAGTAACTTCCATTCCAACACCTGCAAGGAACACCTTGCTACCACTTATTTTGGAAAGAATGCAACTTGAAGAATCAAATAATCATGAAAATTTAATTTCTATTGGTTTTATTTATTTTCACTCGATAGTATCTCTTAAGACACCAATCCAGGGCAAATTCCACATGAGATTTTTAAGTAGTTTCCATCCTAAGAGCACCACAGACCTGCCCTGCTGAGCTGACTCCACTGACACCCACTTGGAGCATCACATAGGAGGGGGATATGGTACAACAAACCATATGTACAGTAATGCCCTTCATTTAAAGCTCCAAGTGGAAAATTAATTTTCCCATCTTTTTCTGTGGTAAGAAAAAAAAAAAGAAAAAACCCCACTGACCTACATATGAAGATTAATGCAAATGCAACTGTCTGGTTTCAGTCTGGTCTATTGAACTTCTAGTAAGACTATAAGAGATCCAAGTAATTAGGAGCTCATCCAATAGCCAGAATTTTATGACTCTGAATATTACCAGCGTTGGCATTCCCAGAGCACCCTCACAGCCACTGCAGAGTAAATCCTCCCTGCTGCAACCCTGGGGAAGGGGAGCATCCATAACAGTCCTTTATTCTTTAAGTAATTAACTTTCTCTGGTAAAAGGTAGTAAACAAATGTCAATATTCTACTGCAGTCTACCACCAGGAATGACACTGTGGATACAGAGCAGAGCCTTGGGAACACCAAGAGATACAGGAAGCTGCCAAAAATCCCAGTGTACAAACAAGATTGTTCAGCTATGGGAGTATCTGGACAACAAACCTCTCTTGCTTCTCCCCACCTCTCTTCCAAAAGCAGAACAAATGTCTGTGCAGATCTAAGTTAATTCTACAAACCTTGAAATGAAACTTTAGAAATATATAGAGAGCACGTAACCTCCAAATTTCCAGGTCCCTCAACTTTGGACATCAGTGGCAAATGTCTCCTCTCTAAGGCAATAGGACACCCCAATTCACTTGGAATTGCCATAATTCCAAGTGAAACCAAATGGAAGGGAGGATAATCAGTATTGGATTTTCCAGTACAGGATATTCTTTTATTAGTTCATCAGAATAGAATGAGTTTGGTCAAACCATCTCTCATTTTATAAAGTCCTCTACACAGCTGAAAACTCGACAGCTACTGGGAAAGGCGTTGGGTCCCCTCTGGAACAAGACAGGTCTGAGCGCTCAAGACCCATCATACTGGGATGCCCCAAGGTTTGGGACATACCAGGCCAACTTGGCAGAAATCCTCGATGCTATGAGCCTCTCCCAGCCAGTTTATTTACTCTGCATTGACAGTTCCCCACCTGAAACCAAAAGCAGGGCAAGATGGGAGAAAAACTGCACCGCAAAGTGAGCTGTGACTGCTTATCCTACCACGCCCCAAGGAGCAACTTCTTCCCCAGCAGGTCAGTTGAACCAGTGTAAAACCAGAGCAGAGGTGCAGTCCAGCCCCTCACTCAGGAATATTTTGTGAATGAATCATCCTTCGTTTGTGTTGGTTGCACAGATCTGCCAAACAGGGTCAGCAGTTCCAGTGGGCGAGGAATCAAACGGCAGACCCGGGAAAGGCTGAAGCAAATGCACAGTGCAGCGGCACATCTTAAACAGCAGAACAGCTCCAGGCACGCCTGGAAAACCCAGAGTAAGTGGAATTTAATTTCTGGCTTAATAATTCCTTTCTTTATACGTGAATTTTGCTTAAGAGGACATCAAATCCCATTTTCATTTGGGATGGCTGCATTGAGTCAGCGAGCTGAATGGCAACTGTGTAATGCAGCTCAACAAAAGAAAGGGGCTTAATTCTGCAGCCCAAGGCAAGAGCAGTCCCTACATGGGTCAGTCCCAGTGCAAGACTTCCCACTTTGTATTTTACCAAATCACCTCACAACACACCAAACTAGAAGATTCCCCATATCTAATTTTGTTTTGCTTTTCAACTCCATCTCCACAGAGTCTACATTACCCTTCATCTCTGGGATGGAACTCTGGGATAATGACAGGTTCCAATACCCACTGCTGGCTTTGGGGGTGTCACACAAATATTTTCTCCTGTTCTGAGGTTCCCTGGTGAACCTTCATTATGCAACTCAGAGCTGGATACTGCTGCACATCAGCAATTTTGCAAAGTAAAACAAGAACCAAAAAAGTGTCCAAGGCCAGGTTGGACGGGGCTTGGAGCAACCTAGTCTAGTGGAAGGTGTCCCTGTCCATGGCAGGGGGTGGAACTAGAGGATATTTAAGGTCCTTTCCAACCCAAACCAGTCTGTGATTCTATGAAATTGGATCAGGCAACTTCAAGCACAACACAACTCATCATCCACCCCCGTCTTGGGAGAGTTGGTTCTTATCAACCAGCTTTAATCCATTTCGAAAACGCAACCATTATTCGGAATTTTTTGTTGTTCCTTTCAAACAAAAAATTATAACAACAAACTTATTTGTCTGAAACCCCCAGAAATGGTGGAATTCTCTTCTAGTTTAAAATACAAATAAATCAGGTTACCTACATCAGCTTCCCAGAGACCTGGGAAGAAATGAAGTTGTATTCATGACTCGCCTCTGTAATGCCCTTCAAGGCTCCTTGATCACAGGTAATACAAACATTTATTGCCAAAAAACCAAAGCTGTAAACACATGAAAGCTTGCTGCTTTCAAGCAAAAAGCTGCCCCGACTGCTCACCGCTAAATCCCAATCAGGGATGGATTTTCCATGCTGGCAGCACTCAGAAAAACACTCAGAAACGCAGTGTTCATCTGAAATGTTGCCATCATGAGGGAGGCAGATACCAGTCATTTTCTAGTGAAGATTTTCTTAATGCTGAACAGGGAAGCTGAGATTAAAGGTTCGCTATTCCCTACTGAAAATTAATTTTCTACAGTTGTTAGAAAACTTGTTTCTCTAGGAAAATGACTCACTTGACTAGATAAACACTTCTATCTCCTCCAGGAAAGCATGTTTCCTTGAACCTTGTGACCTTACACATTATACAGTTTAGTATCATCACAGAACAGTATTTGGCTTTTCATGCAATTTTAGAAGGTAAAATCCCAACTACCCTTGGGAAAACATTTGAAATATTTTTTTTTTTTAATCTGCCTTAAAAAGAACTAACACACTTGTTTTCCACCCCCCAAACCTGCTACCATTTTGTTAATTAGCAGGCATGCTTCATGAGTACTTTCAAGGTGGAAAACAAAAGAATTGAGAGGAAAAGGAATGAAGTGGTACATAAAATGTCTTGGTAAAAACAGAAGGGTTTTTTTAGTTTTAAAACTAACTTGGATTTTAATGTGTATTTCACACCTCCAGTGTGGACACAGGTTATGCTGGTGGGACAGGCAGAGCTGCACATACTCCTGCAACAGCCAAAGCCAAAAGGACTTTCCTGATGTGAACAAGGGAGCTCCCAAAGCCCTGGGCCCTCTAGGGAGGTTGGGGATGGCCATGCACAGAGCATCTGCCCAGGCACCCCCTTCAGTGCTCCATCACACAGTCAGTTTTTTTCCCAAACCTTAAACTGCTCCATCAGGGACTGGAGCTTCATCACACTAAACACTGGATCTGTGTGGGTTTGGGAGCACTGTGGAAATCCAAGTCCCAGCCCTGGTTCCAGAAGCAAAGGGATGAAGGCTCTGTGTGAGCTGGAGCTGTGCAGCAGCAAACTGGGTGCCTCTACTTCAGTATTGGGATGATAGATCCATATCCAGCAGGGATAGAAAAGTCCTTTAGAAAACACAATATTCAATTTCCTTTTCATCTCAGGGATGCAAGCCAGGCTTAGTACCTTAAAAACCTGGTGCTGCAATAATCTCTTCTGCTTTTTTTTCTTCCTCTTTTTTTTTCTTCTTCTTTTTTTTTTTTTTTAAATGAGGAAATGCTGCTTTCATTCCCCTCTGAGAGGGCTGATCTGAGCGTACAGGCACTGACGACACCAGTGCTGCAAAGATTTTTTTGAAGGAAGCCAAAACCAAAGTGCAAGAGATTAAAGAGACAACTCCCTCACAAGCCAAATGATTAAAGCCTTCGTTCTTTGGAACAAGAATTTCCTTGAAATAATAAAAAACAAAAGGAAGACTAACAGTGCTCCGGGTCTCCACCAGTTTACGCTGCTGCGTGCCAGGCTTTTTCTGGAGTTCTTCACTCCCATTGGACACCCCATGGAAATCACTTATGGATACAGCAGGATCTGAAGCAGGGCCACAGCTGTAATATATTCTTTGGCATTTCCTTCACATGCACAACATATTAATAGGAGTTTTCTTTGGGATCTGGATTATGCTGCAGAGAAGTAGAACTATCAACAGACTGGAAGAGCCAAGACCTAACCCTTGTCATTCAGAGAGAAAGTTCTTGTGGATTCGGGATTCTATATCTCCCTGTCCCAAGCTGAAAAAGAAAATCTTTTGTTTGAATATCTGAGCAAATTTCTAAGTGCCTATTTGCCAAAGGACAATTTTTTGCAGTCTATAAAGGTAAGATCAATATCATCCAAGTGCTCCTCCTGCGAGCAGATCTGCTCTTTTGCTGTTAAACATGCAACAAATGCAAAGCTGACATGCATTCCCCTGCAGGATTTCTTCATTACATTACCATCTGAATTCTTCTTCTTTGCAAAACTGCTATCTTCAGGAAAAATGTTTTATTATGTGAAAACATCTCACAAACAGGGACAGTTAAAGGGAGGAAAATAAAGAAAAAGAGGGTAACCTCTATATTGTAATAAAACCAGCTGAAAGTCCTCTCTTCTGCAAAAGAGTGTTGCCTGGTGAGAATAATTCTGTTCTTCTCTTGGTAACATTACTCTGTCTTTTTTAATACACTCTTCATCCATTAACTTTGACTCCCCATGTGTCTAATTCACAGCTACACACCAAACAAATTATCTGGAATTAAAAACATCTCACTCATTTCCTCTTTCCCCACCTTCACACTATGTCTTACAAAATCATTTCGCCATGAGATGTCTCAAGGAATCACTAATTTCTTTGCAGGGGGCTGGTGGGAAGGCAGATTCCCTTTGTGTGACACAACAGTCCCCTGGCCAAGGTTTGCATTTGGAGGATTTGACTCAGTCCAGTGCCCCAGATAAGAGGCAGCCCCCCATTCTCTGCCTACGAGATCAACAGGGAGACGCTGCTGATTCCTGCACTGTGGTGCTTTTCCTCCTCCCCCATCAGCACGGCCTCCCACATCCAGCTAAGAAATGACTGTAGAAAAGTCCACTTAATCACCTCCAAGCTTCATTTACATTTCATATCCATATCTCATCTGCCTAGCTCCTCCCTCTTTACAGCAACTTCTCAACCCATCACCTTATTTTTTTTCCTCTGCAATCATCACTTCTGTTTTTAATTTACACTGTGTTCTCTCCTCAGGAATTCTGCTCAAGGGGGGGACACATGCAGAGTGAATAGCACTGGTGCACCCTTGAGATGCAGGGCAATTCCTGAACCTCCTTGCTCCATTTTTTGTGGACCTCACACCATCAGTCTGCAGCCTCTCCTGCCCAGCCACCACCTGTGCTCATGACCATTGAGGTGCCTGTTGAACACAAATGTATTTCTCCTCAACATGCCCACATGAACGTGCCAAAATTACATCATTGGCTTCCTGCAGCTACACCTCAAACTCTTCCCTGGCTCCTCCAACTCTTTCACTTCATGATCATCAGTATATGGGGCAGGGTTTTTTTTAATTGGTTTCCATCCAATCAGCATCGCAGCTGCTTCCCTACATAAGGATGTGGGTTTTCTCTCCAGTAACCCCAGCACTGCTACAAAGGAGCAGATCTGTCCTGCTGCTTGGTGGCAGTCACACCAGTACAGACCACAGCACACCACCCACACCAGCCAGGTCACTGCTGCTGCTGCACCCACTGCTCCTCCAAATCTGCAGAGCAGGGTCTGTGAACTTCCCTTAGACACTGAGGCAGGGGAAGTACCATGGGAATGGAGATGTTCTTTGAAATTCTACAGGGACAAATCAGAGAGAGGTGAGGACTGAAACCATCCCAGCTGAGGCATATCAGACACACTGACAGAATCTCTCTGCTTCGAGACTGACTCAACCCAGAGAAACCAACTCCATCACCTTTGCAAACTCACACAACTTTTAGTGGAACAGGAGGACAGACTGGAGACCCCAAAACAAGCCCATCCCTTCACCCTGGCTCTTCATCAGCCATACAGTCCATGTATGACTGCAATTCAGATGGGAACAAACTGAAGACCTCAGAGTAGGAAGCACAAGTGGCATCAAGATTCACTCCTGGTTCTAGCACTTGCTCCCTGCACAGCTTTAAAAGAATCATCTGAGCTCTCAAGACAAAGTGCAGAGGTGCAAACAGGGCCAGCAGATCCAGCAAGGAGCCTGCTGGTCTTTCCACAAGTGTTGAGGTCCTTTACTCAAAGGTTTTGACACCAACTGAGCATAAAACTAAAGAAGGGAGGGATTTCAAAACAAAACAGAACAGATTATGCCATTTCAGCTAAAATGATGTTACGGTTCCCTGAACCATATAAGATCTCTGAGTCTGAACAAGATAGCCTGAACTCCACAGAGAGTCTGGGCTTGTTCAGAATGTCTCCACTGTAACGTGGAGCCAAACACAGCAACCTTCAGAGCAGCCCATCCCAAGGGAAGGAGGGCTGTGCACGGAATCACAATGCAGGACTTGCACATTGTGCCTGAAGAGCAGGGAAATGTAACAGCTTCCCCAGCTTGAACATAACTGACCCTGCAAAGAGAAAGGGAATGAATGACCTAACATTGCTTGCAAGGCAAGAAAGAACCACTTCTGGGAGGTGAAGTTCTGGGTGGGCAGCTGCATTATGGAAAGCCAGCTGATGAGGGTATTTTCAGGTCTTTATTTTTAATTTTGGACATGCCTTCGGTGGAAACAATCTTCTTTTAAGAGGATAACCTTCACATGGCATATTTTCAGACCACTGAACCAGCCTGTCCAGATCCCCCTGCAGAGCCTTCCTGCCCTCCAGCAGATCAACACTCTCACCCACCTTGGTGTCATCTGCAAACTGACTGAAGGTGCCCTTGATCCCCTTGTCCAGTGATGAGGACACTAAACTGGATTGGCTCCAATCCTGAGCCCAGGGGAACACCACTTGTGATGTAACTTCACTCCCCACCACTCTCTGGGCCCAGCCACCAGCCTGTTTTTTACCCAGCAAACAGTGCACTCATCCAAGTCATGGACAGACAGTTTCTTCAGGAGAAGGTTTACTAAAGTCCAGCTAGACTGCATCCACAGCTTTCTCCTCACCCACCAAGAGGGTCACCTTGTCACAGAAGACTCAGGTAGTCAAACAGGACTTGCTTTTCCTAAACCCCTGCTGGCTGGGCCTGATCCCCTGGTGGTCCTGTACGTGCCATGTGATGGCAAATGATCACAATGATCTGCTCCATGACCTTGCCCAGCACTGAGGGCAGGCTGACAGGATCCTCCTTCTGACCCTTCATGGAGATGGGTCGCACTGGCCAATTTCCAGTCACCTGGTGAGCCAGGACTGATGCTAAAAGATGGAAAGTGGCTCAGTGAGCACTTCTGTCAGTTCCCTCAGCACCCTTGGGTGGATCCCATCCAGTCCCATGGACTTGTGGTGCAGCAGGTCACTGATAAATTCCCTTTGGATTATGGGGCTTTATCCTGCTCCCTGTCTCTGTCTTCCAGTTTGGGGGCTGGGTGCTCTGAGGACAACGGGTTCTGCTATTAAAGACTGAGGCAAAGAAGGCATTAACTGCTTCAGCTTCTTCCTCGTCCTTTGTCCCTATGTTTCCCCCTGCATCCAATAAAGGATGGCCCTCCTTTTCCTGCCAACGTTTTTATAGAAACATTTCTTACTGTCTTTTATGGCAGTAGCCAGATTAAGTTCTAGTTGGGCTTTGGCCCTTCTAGTTTTCTCCCTGCATAACCTCACGACATCCCTGCAGCCTGCCTGAGTTGCCTGGCCCTTCTTCCAAAGGTCTAATGCAGAGCATTAGAGGAGATTTATGTTTACTGCTGAGTTAAAGGTCAGGAATGGAGGCTTCCTCCCTTCCCCATCTCTCCCCTCCTCTCTTCTGTGAAGAGACTAAGGCTGCATAATCTGCTGCGTTTGTTTTCATACATGAGCTGCTTTTAAGCACTGCCCTGATGATCACACAAGGGTAAGCAGATGAAATCCAATAAGTGGCTCTACAGGACAAGACACATGATGAGACAGCCTGCCAGACTCCTGCTCTAATGTACACGCTGAAAAGAAGCTTATGCAGAGCCTGGGTAAAGAACGCTTTGTTAGGGAACACAGACAGCTCACACTGCAGTGTCTGTTCTCCATTAGCCATCCATTTAAAAACACTTCTGATTATTTTCAAAGTACTTGCACTGCCCTTTCTCGAACTCAATATTTGCAGTTAATTGCATAACTAGTGCACTTGCCTGCCATTTAAAAGCACATTAAACCCAGTTTTTATTTAAAACAGCCATGTTTCCACTCAAGCACTGAGAATATCAGCAGATCCAGCAGATAGTGTTTCAAAGTAAGACACCTCTGCTTCTGAGAGTGTACACATGCACTTCACTGTGCCCAAGTGACTGAAATAGGACAGAGGACATGGTCATACAGACCAGGACCTTCAGGGTTAAAAAAAGGGAACCAGCCATCATGTGCTCTTCTGCAAAAATCTAATCTAAGAATGCACTGCACAACAACAATGGTCAAGGCACTATGCTCATCAGTCCCTATGCTCAGCTAAGCACCCTTTCACACCTTTTAGGGAATGCTGTCTTCATCCTGGTCATTTATCCTGCTGGAGGCCAGAAAGCAACCACAGTGAAAAGCAGAGCATGAGAAAATAAATCCTTTTTTTTATTTTTATGTGTCCATTTATATAAAACATAACTTTCAAACCTATCAACAGGATTTATGGAGTTTATTCTTTGCTTTTATGAGAGTGTTTAACGTGGACAGGGCATAAGCATGACTGACAGACACCACCCCCATTGTCTGGCACATACCTCTGTCACATTTAGGTGTGGGGCATTCACCACTGGGTGGCTTTGCTGAAGAGATGCCACCTCAAAGCCCTGGGCAGAGCCTGCTGCACAGGAGCCCTCTCCTCCCTCCAGCCTCATCTTCCAGAAGCTCCTCTGCATTCCACACACACAGTCCTCCACCCCAGCAGCCCCTCGGTGCTGCAGGCTTCAAAAATCACAGCCAAACAAGTTTTATACAAGTATCACCTCAGCACTCATAAATCTCCCCCTGGAAACTTGACGGAAGCGCTGACTCTACTGGCTTGGTAGAGTGGTAAGTTTTGTATTTACTGGTGACCTGGTCTTTTTCCTTTTTAAATAAAAAGTGCCCAAAACGACTGGCTTTCAATTCAAGCTCACCCAGCCTGTCTAGAAGAACCAGAATTGCATCAAATCTCACAAATACATGAAGGGAGGACCAACAGCTCTGTCAATGGGCACGGCTGCAACAATGGCCCTGCTGCCAATTCCCCTTTCTGGGAAGTTCTTTAGACACTTTATCATTTTAATTTGGAAATATTGGCACATCTAAATAAATACGACATAAATATGAAGACAAAGGACATTATGCTCCCCTGCAATATTAGTAGTCAGTACGTTGACTTTGCTTTCTTTAAGTACTGTTCAAAAAGTTCTAACAAAAGGAAGTAGAAGTGTTTAATTATGATACTGGATATTTTAATTCCTTTCAGAAAAAAAAAATAGCCTAGAGAAAGTCCAAGTATTGCATTTCAAAAGGATGCACTCCCATGAAGTAATTAAGATTTAAACCATGACAAGCTGCAAATATCTCAGCATGCTCTCTCCAACTGCAAGCACCAGACAGGCAAAGGACCTAAGAACAATTTGGAAATTACTTGTGGGAATTAAGAGAGTTGCATAATCTGATTTAGTTGTTGCTTATGTCAATAGAAAGATATGAAATGTCTTGAATTTTCATGAGAGTTTGAGAGTAAGTGGGAGGAAAAAAAAAGGAAAAATAATCAATAACCTAATCTATAATTTCATTCATGGTGAGGGCGACAGCTTGTGCAGGGCAAGGGAGGGTTTGTTGTCAGAATAATGATTTGCTCTTGAGACCCACTGCTATCTCAACCTAAGTATATAAAGCTCTCAGTCAATGCAAAGAGACTACATGTGCCTTACCAGGGCTCAGGCTGGTCTCTAATGTCCTGAAAGGATAGATTTGCAATAAAAATATGGGAAAACATTTACAGACATTAAGTTTACCAGATGACTCTGATCCTGTGGATTAGTGTCGAGTCTGCAAGTGCGCTGAAGCCTGCCAGGGAGAATAAAGCACTGTACTGTCCTTACACTAAGCAATTTAATTTGTATGTCCAGATGTTCATTTCAAGATTTTTATCCATTTTGAAGTGTTGTATCTCCACTGCCTCGGAATAAAAACACAATTATGTGCAAGCCATTTACAAGATTCCTGTGGCAAATATTCCTAACCCTGCTGGGTTATTTTAGGGCAATGAAGCCATAGTTAATACAAGGCAGGAGGAATGTTTGACAAAACTATTGAAATAAATAAAAGGACTCTCTCAAAATGCATGTCAAACCATGTGAAAATGTGAAGGCTACTAAAGCCCAAGAGATCCCCCCATTTCTTGCCAGGCCCCAACTGCTGAGAAATGTTTCTAGCAGCAAACTGTCCCACTTTGCATTTCTAAGAGGCTGAATCCCAAGAATAATAATGCACAGAAGATTGCAGCCCTTGGCTTTCCAGCCAGACAGTAATTCAATGAACAATGCGGCCGGCCCATCAAAACATCCCTGCCAAGTTACACAAGTACCACTTGTAGGAAAAGCTTTCTACTAGAAAAAGAGACAGCAGAGGAGAATGTGCTGGCAGAGAGGGAGCTGATGGGAAGGGCTCTCTCCTAATGGGGTGTTAATCACAGCACCTCTCTGCAGTGGCTGTGCTGGTGCTCGGAGGGGATGCGGAGCAGCGAGTGGTACCTGCTGCCACTGCCCGGGATGGAGGGACCCCTCTCCTGCAGCCAGGCCATGCCCCACCACAACCCCCTCCCCCCGAGAGGACACGGCCCTCCCACCATCCCCCACATGGGACGGGGGCCGGGTCCAAGGGGCTCCTCTGGGAGATCACTTTGTCTGAACGCCAGGAGAGGCTCTAAGGCAGTCAAGCTTGGTCCTACATCACAGAGTGAAAACCACCCCAAACAGGCTACAAATTATAGTCTTTTGCTGAAAGTAGAAGGGCTTTGAATAGGCAAGGGCACTGATCCAAAGGGTGATAAGAAGGCTCTCAGGGCACATTTTGAAAGGAAACAAAGATATGTGTTTTCTATTTTAAGAGTCACCCGCCCCACCAAGTCAAGTCACTAAATGGTTTGGGCTGGGTTTTTTGAAGGCCCTCACCCACCTTTCCTAGATTCTTTCCTCATTTTTGGCTACACAAACGCAGCTCTTTGCAGAGCAAAATGCCTTCGTAATTCTGTAACATTGCCTCCCACTGTTCCAGAGCTCAGTTCCTAAATCACACCAGGAAGGGCTCCCTGCTGGGATCCAGAGCACTGGGATGAGGATGGCTGCTATGCACCTCCTCCAAGGAGGAGATCCACCCATGCCAGGGTGGATGTTCTGGATTACCAAGGCATGTGCCCAGAGGCTGGGACAAGGCCATCAGGCTGTGCCCGTGGAACTTCCCACTCTGATCCCAGCTCTGTGCTTGGTCCCGGGTCAGAGGGGGGAGCACAAACACATCTGGGATCACCTGGAAGCTGCAGTTCTGGGAGGAGATGAGGCACCCTACACACCACCCCGGGCTCGTAACACAGACCCACTGCCCACAGTGTTCCCTTACAGCCTGTGGTGGGTTAGTGCCTACCCCTGGCTGCCCCATCCTGGCCAGGCTCCAGCTGCTGTATGAACTGGAAGATAAGCAAAATGGTTTGCAACCACTGATACCACCATTCCCACAGCAAAGGACTGTAAAGCACAGTTTGCTTTCCCCTAGGAAGGACAACAGGGCCTCAGCTGATACTCATCTGGGTGTTGAAAATAACCCCAGAAAACCCACAGCTAAAGGCACACAGGCTTGAGGCTGGGTCTGAGCTGGATCTCTGAAGCCTGTTCACCATTTGCTTCAGGATCACACCATTAGGTTTCACTACAAAGCTCCAAGGGCGTATATTAATCATCTTTGTCTCTGGTGCCCTTTGGCTAATGACACTTCATGCAATCAGGGCCTCGGGTTGCCCTCACCTCTGAGAAAAGTGCTTATCTTGAAAGATGGCTTGAAAATGTACCAGAAACACCAGTTTCTAAACCATGTGGTCACCAGGAGAAAGACAAAGCAAAAAGAAAGGAGTTGGAATTTAGGAGAGACCGAACATAGCGAAATGCAATACATATATTACATTTACTTGCTGTTCCACTTGATTTTTAGCTCACTTTGGCTAAGATGAAAAGAAAATGGCCTTGAGCTGGCTCTGCTGTGCTGGGCTAAATTACTGCACCAGAGCCACTGGAGAGCAGGACAGTCCTCAGCCCCTCTGCTCTTCCCCTCTGGAAATTCTGCTGAGCATGCAAAGGGGGTAGAAGCAAGGGAATTATTTGATCTTGCATTCAGAACCAAACACCCTCAGTGCAGCAGACATAGCATTAATGTCACCTTGCTACCAAGCAGTCAGTATTCTGAAGATTTGTAAATTAGAATCTCAAGAAAAGGGAAATCGCCACTTAGATGTCAAATAAGAGGGTTTTTTTCAGGGCAACTATTCTTTTGACATGATAAGGCCAATTCCCAAACAAAGGTGTTTGAAAAGAGTTTCCAAAAAATTCTCTTTCAGGAGCATCAGCCCCAAGCAGCAATGCCTCAGTTTCAGGATCAAATCTGCTTGGATCAAAACAATAAATTAACTCTTGTGTTATGTCCAGCATCTGAAACACAAAATACATCCCCAAATGAGCACAACCTCCTTAAAAAAAAAAAAAAAAAAAAAGAAGACATAATTGTGCCAACACAGAAATAAAAATAGCTTGGGAAACTGTCAAAGGAGCCATCTGGAGACTCCCACCACAGCAGCAGAAGAATGCAGAAGGCGCTAAAAGGTACACAACCACCCCCATCACTAATGCCCTTCTCCAAAGCACTCAAATACAGTGGGGTGAGAACAAACATCAGCACGTTTCTCACATGGCAAAGCAGAATCTCTGCAAGTCACACAACATCCACCTGAACCCGTCTGCACCAGCGAGCCAGGGCAGGTTGGTCAGCAGGAACAGGCACCACCAGCTGTGCTTCTGCCTCCCCACAGAGCTGGATGCTCCTTCCACCGATGAGCATCAAACCACCCCAATGCACCACAGCTCCCTCTTCCCCCAGCAATGGGCTTCTAAGACATTAAAATTAAACTCAACAGCTGCACTTTACAGCTGTTCCTTTCTAAAATACAGAGGTCTTTTTTTTCCCTCCCTCTTTAAAAGTGAGACTGTCGGATTTTCTTAATAAATATTCAGCATCCTCACCAGAATAAAACAGGAGTGAAAGCAAGAGCGCTTGCTTTTGGATCTGCTCCGTGCCTCTATTTTTGTATGTAACCTGCTCTAAAAGTATAATGATCAGTATTAAATCCAAGCTTGATGGCAAAGTACTAAAGCCCAGGACAACAGTTTCATTTCTATGAGGATGAAGCATGAAAATTCGGTGACAAATCCATTTTTCTTATGCAGAGTTGTGGCTTCGGAGCATTTGTAAAGACAGAAGAGGCCAGCACTGTGAGGATAATAAAACTATTGGCTACACTTCTCAATCTCTTATAGGTAGCAGTTCATCCTCTTTTAAGGAAACAAAATCAAGAGATCCCCCAAAAGAGAAAAAATGGATGTAAATTTTCTGTAGAAACACACACAAAATAACCAAGTAATCTACTGCAGTCTGCAATCATGTAAACATTAAATCACTACAGAAAGTGCCCTCTTGCATGGGAGTTTGGTGGATTCTCATCAAGCAGTGCCAGGAAAAATGGCTCAATATATGGGTGATGTTATGGGAAAACAGGAGACACTTCAGTCCAGAGACCATGACAAGGTTCCTCCAAGAAATAATAAAATTTCCTTGTTGATATATAACAAGTATTACAGTTTCCTCCCTTATTCTGCTTCCCCACAGTGACGTGGAACTGAAGATGCTCCATGTTCCCTCTTGAATACCGCACTGGGCTGTGCACCTCTGGTGAACTTGCAGCGTGTCAAAAGTACAAGTGAGTCTTCACAGCACATCAGCTCAATGGACCAAATAATTCAATGGCTCTTCTGCTCCTCTACAGAGGGTTTAACAAACCCAGAAAACACACCATGGGAAAGCAAATCCCCACATTTTCAAACACTCTCTGTCAAAAAAACACATCCATTCTGTGAGTCCCCAGCTGATCCTCCCAAGCAATGGAGGTGCTTCTGACTCCTCCCTGTTGCACAAAATCATTTTAGGGAGCACAGTTTCTGAGCTGGGCAACCAAGGGCCTTGTCTTGCACCTTGGGCCACCACAAGTGTTACTTGGGCAGCCCTGCCCACAGTCCTAAGAGCATAACCCTCCCTGAGTCACAGGTGTGAGACATCTCTTGGGCTATGCATCTCTTGGGTCACACATGTGCAGTGCAAAAGGATGCTCAGCAAGGCTTTACAGAGGCACAAAGGACAGTCTAGGGCAGACTTAGCAGGTTAGAAAGTAATTTTTCAGCTCTCTTACAGCCTTACTGTAAGGTCTTATGGAAGTTGCCTCCTTCTCATTTCTGCAAGGGGGAAAACTGTACCACTTTGGCCACCTTGGACTACAAGAGGCTCTAAGTGTGGAGGGAAGGGACCATCTCTAATGGGAAGTTTATCGACAGTGCAACAACACAAACAACCCAGCGTGTGCCAGGTCTGCACTTGAGTGGAGCCTAGGTCCTCATTAGTGGACACATCTGAGAGCTCTGGCCTAACATCTTCCACCAAATCAAGCAGCAAATCAACAGCAATTAGAGCCATGCTACGGAGACAGGGGTTTAACGTGCTTTTCATTACCGTTTATAGCTGTCTACAGACTGCAAAGCTGCACAGATCCCACTGTCTGAAAGAACAAAAGCCATCCATCCTGTTAGAAATTTCTGATTATTCATTAATGGATAATAACAAAAACATTTAGTCTGAGGAGGAGGAGGGAGTACCCCTAAATCCTACACAGCCTGAGCCCCACTGGCATTAATGGAAAAGTGATGAATATCATTCAAGGTCAGGAGCTATTTGGAAAAAAATAACCCCAAGAGAGTCTGGAGAGCATTTTTTCCCCCTTCTCTTTTCAAGACTTGTGTTGTGCATAGAAAAGCAACCTTTGTCCAAACCACAATGAACGTTTGTCCAGCCTGAAACACATCCCACATCCAGGAGCAGCAGCACACACGCTGCAAGTCTGGCATCAGAAGTGAAGCAGAAAGCTGGGGGCAGGAGCCAGCACAAATGCACATCACTCCTTCCTCACAGACCAAGAGGTTTGGTCTGTTCCTTCACCTATTCTGAAACACTCTGCTATTCCCTACTTCAGACATCCAAACATGCAGCTTAACATTTAGAGGAAGATCCTATTACAGGATAAGAAGGAAGGAAGATTGTCTACATATGAATTTACTCTGAAGAGCTGTTTATAAATAATTCCATATGTGGATACTGCTCATTGCAGAGTAAAACCAGCTCGTTCTGGTTTAGTTAAACCCATCTTGGAGTTGCAAGACCCAAATCTCTTTTTTGCATTAATTTTATACTGACATCACTTCGATGACTGCAGAGTGACTCCTTAAACCAACCCCAGCTGCACTGGCCTGTCTCTGGGTATGCCAGAGCAGGCCCCAGTGCAGGTTGGCCTCCCCAGCACAAGCTGCTCCACTTAAATCACTTCTGCTTTTAGCCTGATAGAAATAATCCCCCAGCAGAGCTGACTTCACCCCTCGGTCACCCCAGCATGAGGCTGTGCTGATTCCAGCAGAGTCACTCCACATTTAACATCAGAGCACTGTGAGGGATCCTGCCTGGGAGGGGGGAGCAGCCACGTCAGTCCCATCCATGGGAGGGCCAGGAGAGCCCCCGGGGCTCCGGGACAGCCCAGCTGAGGGGACAGTGGCCGCTCCTGCCACCCAGGTGTACTTCTGCAGCTCCCTTAATCCCTGCTGCAGTAAGATCACAGCTAAGACTGGTGAAACGAGGACATCTTAAAGACATATAAGGCACCTCTGCAGCCTGTCTTAGGATCTTAATCAGCACACTGAGATCAGGAGACTCTATTTAAGAGTTCCTGCCTTACACTGAAACATCTGCTCCGCCCTGGAGGGGCAGCAAAGGCATCCCAATCCCTCCTGGCAGAAAGTTCTATTTACTTCATGAATTTTTGAAGCTGCCTCATGAATTAATGCACTAAAATAACTTTCATAGAGTCCTCATTTACAAATGCTCCCTGGAAATATTGGTAGCATTTAAAATATACACCTAAAAATAAAGCAAGTGAACATTTAAAACTCTCATTTGGCAACAGCCTGGAGGAGGAAGCCCATGTTCACAGTGGGGCTCAGCACAGTAAGAAGTAGTGTGAGAGACTGAACAGGGACCCCAAAAGAGATGCTCACAGAGGGGGAGATCATGGGAGATGAACTCCAGACCCCAGCTCTTCCTCAGGTGGTACTGCCCAAAAGGACAAGTACCATCCTCATCCTCATCTCATACCTGTGGATCCTCACCTCCCTCTGGTAAGGGTCTGGAGATGTGCTGGCAAGTGCTGCACCTTAGACCCAGGGACCACTAATAGAAACTTTTCTTTTGGCCAGTGGTAGCACTGGTCTGATAAGAAAAACCCTTTCTTGGTCACCCAACCTTCTGTGAGACACTTGGAAACCACCAGAAGGTCATCTCAGTCCCTCCTGCCTCAGGAGCAGACAAAGCACAAGACCACCAAGCTCTTCACATGTCTGGTCTTTCAGACAAGATCTCAGGACAAGGTCCAGCCAGGTCTGCACAGGTTGAAACATTTGACCAGCTTCCCAAAAGCACCTCTTGCTCAAGACAAAGCAAAGGTCCTGTGCATTGGTCCTTCCTGGCTGGCTCACCCCACAACCAGCTCCCATTGCTGAGGTGAAGCCCTGCCTGGGTGCTTCAGTGTGTAAGGCACTCTGAGATCCCTGGGGATGAAAGGAGCTATATAAATGTAAATCATTCTCATTAATGTAAATTGTGGGACAATGAGATGTTTACAGTCCTAGGGCTGAGCTTCAGAGTGGGTATGTTTCTGTATAATTTCACCAGTGAAGAACACAGCCCTCAGTGCCTGGTAGCAGGACACCAGAAAAACCTCCGTGGAGGATCCGGTTGGGAACTGTCACACACAGTGACCAGGTCAGGCTCCAAGGGCAGCACTATGGCCACAGAACATTCATCTCCTCTCCTGTGTGCTCTTGAAAGACCTTTCAAAACCTGAAGTCTTCACCTTGCACAGTTGTCCACAGCTGATTTGGAGTTTCTCTGTAACTGCAGGAGGTCAATTAGCACTTTTTAAGACCACTTCTAAAAACCAGGTGACTCCAGTTCAAACAACTTGGTTGCTAAAGAAGGGAGAACTCACATTCAGAGACTGAAATGTGCAGCTACAACTATGATGCTCACTCTGACTCAGACCCTACTCAGTATCCAGAATATCTTCTAGGAATTATTCTACTGCTTTGGGGTAAACTTTGAACCAGGTCCTTCTATGCATCCATCTCCCAGCCTCTTCACGTTAAGGGACAACTCCCATGCTGTGCTCATCCCAAGAGAACACAGTCTTTCCTCCTAGAAAGCCACTGGTACCCATGGACCAAACCAGAGCATCAACAATTAGAAGAGCCAACTTAAGGCACAGCTTAATTGTCTTCACTGGACACAGGGAATATGACTTGAAGGTCCAACTGAACTTTTGCTCAGGTCAAAAAGGGTGAAAATCTGCAAGCCATGATGAAACTGGAGGAGCAGGGCTGTCCTTTGGTCCTGCAGACTGGAGGATGCAAGTCTGCACTTAAAGGGAGGGAATTATTCCCCAGCAGACGTGGCCGGCTGCCTGCACAAATCCCAGGGCACAACCTGAACTTGTGCAGAGTTTAGAACCAGACTCTGGCTGCCAGATCATGTGTAGAGCTGTATTTACCTCGGTGTGTGCTAACGCCAGGCCAGGTTCAGTGCCAGAGCTGTCCTGGGATGAGCTCTGAGGACAGCTCTGGGTCTGTGCTAACCCTGGCAGTCTGCAGGAGCAGAGACACACACACACGCATGCACAGAGGTGCACACAGAACATACACACACACCCAAAGCACCTGCACGACTGAACAACAGCTCCAGCTTAATCCCAAACTGAGAAGCAAGTGCAAATCATCAAATTTAAATTTCAGCCTCTTTCTTTTCTGTGCTTTTGTTTCAGTATTTAGAGCTCCAACTAACAAAGCAACAGACACAATGCCACCTCCTCGCAAAACACATACTCAGCTCCCTCCATCTGCTCCTTCCCCAAGCCCCCTTGTATTCTGCAAAGCAGATTGTGCTGTGAAATATTAATACTTGGCTGGTTATTCCCAACCCTGAATCTCAAGGCTTGTTCCCAGCTTCTCTCCCCCTTGCATCTTTTCCAGGGATCACGGCACTCAGTGGGTTATGTTACTGCACACTGTACCGCGTCTGAGGGGAGCTTTCATAAAAGGGTGGAAGCGGTCCAGAAGCAGCTTCTAGGGAGCCTTCCATCTGCAGCAGCATTTTATTTAGACAGCAGAGGGGAAATTAGATCCCTATGTTGCTGATTGGCTTTGGGAGTTGAATCTTCATTTCTGTAGGAGGAGTTCATTTACACCACTGTAACGAACCCAGTGCCAAAGGTCCCACCGGGACGATCGGCGCTCGGGGGAACGTGGGGAACAATGACTGTTCAGTTCGAGGGCAGCGCGGAGCTGCCTTTAATTCCCACCCTGCTTTCGCTCTAAATTTCTTTGAATTTGACTTTGTTCTATTTAATCTGGATTTCTGCTCCATCTGGCTTCTGAGTAACGATGCCAATTTATTCCATGTGCTTGCTGAAGAAGCTTTTCCTCAGCAGGGGGGAGCAGTTAGGACAGAGCTTCAACAAGTCTGTTTCAGTCCAGCTCTGAACCTCCCTTCTCCAAATGTTCTAACGAACACATCTGCAAGCAGGAATTTCTGTAATTGCAGTTAATTCAGATAACAGAACAGTGAACAGAGAAGGTATCCCGTTGGAAATACCCTGAACCAGGTCTGACCCACTGCAAATCAGGCTGAGGTGCACAGGCTGATACACAGCCCGGCAGTGGGGACAGCTTGCTCTTCTCCAAGACTATTGACTCAAGGATAAAAGGACATTTCTTCTCCTGAGCCTCTACCTGGAGCAGATAGATGGCTATCCAAGCCCCAGCCCGCTATATTTTTTTAAGACCAGATCTAGACAGAGCTGAAAAGATGACTTCTCAGTGCCATTTTCATGTTTCTTTGGATCAGGCGCTAAATTAGTGTAGTGGTTTGAATGTTGTTTTCCCCCCAGAGGCTAAGAAAAGTGGTAACCCCCAAGGGGTGGAAACCCCTGGAAGTTTTGAAGTTCTGTCCAATGGGTGCTCCTGCAAAAATGTAAACATATCACAAGCACCGGAAGAGAAGAGTTGTAGTTTTTGGTTGTAGGTGAGGTGGCCATGTTGTAGAGCCACGAGGAAGGGGCTCTGAGCCCCTCGGGGCCTCTGGGGCCTCCCAGCCCCGGGCTGGGGGAGCTGCAGGGACCTGGAAGAGCATAAAGCTGGGCTAGGTGCCTGTAGTTATGCCGGGAGATGTTTTCTCCATCGTGGGCAGTGGCCGGAGAAAGCAGCAGCCGGCACTGACCGGAGAAACGGTGGCAGAGAGCCAGAAGAGATAAGACGGAGCAACAGAGACATGCAGCACCAGAGAGAGAACTCCTGGAAGGAGAGCCGAGGAAAAGAGAGCCCGCAGCAGAGTTACACAGTTCTGGGGGTAAGAACTGTACCAGACCCCCCCCAAACTCCTTTGATCCCTCTGAGGAAAAGAGGGAGATGGACTCCTATATTTGGAGAGCAGTTTTGGACATGCAGCACCAGAGAGAGAGAGAGGAGCTGAGAAGCTCAGAGCGTCCTGGGAAGCTGGACCAGGATGGAGAGGAATGTGGAGGAGGGCTTCGCCCCCCGCTGCCTTGAGACAGAGCACGGAGCTCTGCAAAGGGGAATTTGAATCCCCTGAGGAAGGGACTTTCACAAAGATGCCCCTGCATTTCATGATATACCTGTGGTGACGCTGGTCCCTGCTGGCAGCCCACAGGTGAGGCCTTCACTTGGACCGAAGGAGAGCCGAGGGGCTTGGAGACCCCCTTGTGTGTATTGAACAGAGATCCAGCTACAACAATGCAGTTACTGCTGCATGCATGAGATGAGGAGACCTGCTGCCTTAGAAGAGATTCCTGCTTTGGGACTGGAAGGGATCTGTTCCTCTTCCCTCCTGGACTTTTATTTGGAGGGGAAAGGAGATCTGATCCATTGTAAATACTATATGTCATGGTAGAGATATTTGTGATCGTGTGTATAATGTGTTATAGTATTTATTTGTACAGTCATTGTAATATATTCCCTTTCCCCCATTCTGAGTCTGGTTGTGTTTTGTCTGGAAAAACCCATCTCACATTGGGTTGAGATGTGGGAGGGGGAATGGAGCTAGGGAATTGGATTTTGGGGGTATATCAAACCATGACAATTAGCAACAGTCTTACTCTTCTTCCAGGAAAAAAACATTTTGGCTACCAAGCCCTTAATCAAACTTCACATCAGACAGTTATGCTTCATCTGTCTCCTGCTCAGTTGGGTAAGACAGGCGGCATCTAAAAGGCAACCCTCACATGAAAATAAACTTTTCCCTTCTTAGACTGTTGAGCAAAGAAGCAGCAAACAACAAGTATGACGGGCACAGCTACAGAGAGCCCCCCATTCCCATCCTCCCTGGAGACAAGGAGCTCAGAGGTAGAGCTGGAGAGGCTGCCTGGAGAGATGACAGGTCCCTGCCACACATCAAGGCATCCTGCAGCCTGGGCAGGCTCCCAGATTAAACACATGCTCTGAAACCAGAGGTGAGAGCACAGCTCAGCCTGGGACCTGCACAGCAACGGGGGTCACAGTGGCACCTCAGTGGAGCCAGCACCCACATCCCCAGCAGGATGATGCCCATGGGAGCTCCTCTGCCATCACTCCTATTGACCAACCTAAGCACAGGCACATGGCAAACCCACTTCTGGACTGCAGCAGAGTCCCAGTTACGAATGTTTATGTTTTTGCAGCACCGTAAGTCACCCTGGATGTCTGGCATTGAGCAGGATAATTTAGCAGGGTTTTCAAACGGCTCAGATTCTTCACCACTGAGGTGTAATGGCCCAAGACCCTCACAGCTATATTTTTTCCTATTCACCTAAGGTCAGAGAGGGCTTAACCTTATTATTTCAGAAGGCTCAAAGCTTTGACAATTATAAACAGGAGAGTAAAAACAAGAGCTAAATTTGTGTAATACATTACTTATCATTTCCCAGCCTCTGAATCTAAGCCAGAAAGGTGAGGATGGTTCTGACACCTACTTTCTTATTTAGGGTCTGGCTTGAATGAGACCTATAGAGCTAACAGTAGGAACAGTTACTACCAAAGGCTGCTTCATGATGTGGATCAAGCAGGTTTGCTCCTACCACACTTCCAGATTTCACAAACACTCTTCCCAGGCAAGACACACTCGACATAATATGGGAACAAGTGTGCAAATATGTCAATAACAGAGGAGCAAACACAAGATTAGATGCTGCTGGTACATTCTCAGTGACTCTGTCCCAAGGGTCCTGCACCTCCTGCCAACAAGTCTTTACTGTTTTTGCTGCTGGA
>NW_020884965.1:1006139-1060495 GCF_003945725.1 Corapipo altera
GGTCCTGCACCTCCTGCCAACAAGTCTTTACTGTTTTTGCTGCTGGACTCCCCTTGCTGGTCACCACAGACCACACATTCCACAACAGACACTTTCCACTGCAGCCTCTCCAGGTATTTCCTTGCACAGAGAATTCTTAGTCACTGGCAAAACTTGCAGTTTGCCAGAAATCAAAACTCTGAACAGGCAGTTGCATGCCCCTCCTGAGCCTCCTTGTGCTTGCAACCAGCCAGCATCCCTCTCCAGGAAGAGGGGTCCTGCACAGCCCCTCACTTGCAGAGGTAGAAACAGTGCAGAAATTCTCTATCTAAAACAATCAGTGATAAATGCATTTAGACTGGACCGTGCCCAGCTTGTATGAAGGTAAACACGAAGAAAATTGCTCTGTTTGATCTACATGATGAGGATTTGTAAATCGGGCAATGATGATTCCAGACCTCGAGCTGCAGGGAGGCACCACTCAGGCAAAGCAGCCCTCGGCTGCATCACCACTGCCTGGCACAACTTCATGAGCTTCCTCAGCACTAAAGAGAGAGGCAGAACAAATCCCTTCTTAAATGCAATCCTGCAACCCATTTCAATACCTAGTGCTGGAAGATGAAGCTTCCGCTGAGCCAGTCAGGGCTGAAATATTGTTTATTGTACCTGAAAATTAATTTCATACCTTTTGGGGCATCACCAGATTGTTCAATCACTGACTGTGCACACGAGCCCACAAGTTTAGTGGCCAATTTTCTTCAGGCGTGCACTAAAGTGCACCCACGTAGTTAAGATCAAATTCAACCCATGGTATTCAAACATTATGGTACATAACTCAACAGAAATGTCAGACCTGTGACCGTTAAAGCATAATATTTACTGTGCACCACCACAGATTTACACAGCACAACACTGCAACCCTTTGCAGACACACAACAGGCCAGAAAGCAAGAAGAATTAATTTTTCATACATTAGATGAGAAGCTGCTGTGGAAGAGATACCAGGGTGTACATCTGCTGTTCACCAAATCCAGCATCATCTGAATTCGGATGTAGTATCTGAGGACATCCTGACCAGACGGCTCCAGATGACCCAGGAATGCTGTACACCAGAGCCATCATACACACTTGGCCAAAGTCTCCCATAATTATTTGTCAGGAACAGACTTGGACTGTCTCCAGTAGTTATAGTGGCAGGTAACCAGGAGGTCACAGTGACTCTGCTGGGGTGCAAAGGAAGAGAGGAGGTTTGACACCCATAAATCTGTGGCAAACTTACTGACTCCCCACTGTTTCTTCTGGGCAAATGTTTAAAAGCAGGTGCAAAACTGAGTTTTAAAAATAAATATCAACTATCAAAGGTCACAGACCACAAATTTACCCTGTTTCTCTTAACGTAAGTATAAACACTAAGAGTATTTATTTAAGCTTGCTTGCTCACGTCCATCATGAGAAACATTAGGATGTGAGAAATACCAGTGCTGAGGAAAGATGTATCCATGTTTTCTGGGACAACAGACCTGCTCCTTTTCTGCCAAGAACTTCTACAAATCCAGTGAGTCAAGGCACTGACACCCTTAGGAGAAAGCTATCACCCCCAGACACAACCATGCCTCAATGCTACTCCTCAAATCACCCCAGCACTGCCAAGAGGAGGCTAAACTTCCACAGGGTGAGGACTTCTAATCCAACAGTCCACCAGGAATGAAGGCACTCTGTGGCTTGAGCAGATGTACAAGCCTTTGGTGCCAATGGCTTTGGGTCACTGCCACCCACAACACTGAGAGCACACATAAATAACACCTGTCCAAATGTGTATTTATACAGAGCAAAGTAATAGCTCCATCAGACCCTTATATTCTATCAGCCAAATAATATGAGTTTTCAAAAACATTTACTACTTTAACAGGCATTTTAACAGCTCCCATAACTCAGGTGCATCTTTGCTGTAAATCACTCGACAGTTGAATACTCCATTCTGAGATCTAATCCCCTTCAGCATTTTAGAAAGGAAGAAACAACCTTCCTAAGGTTGTTTAGGAAGGCAAACAACTTTGCCAGGAGCCTGCAACGGGAGAAAAATCAGCAAGGCAGAGGCCAGTTAAACTCAACATGTGACCTGCCTTGGTTGAGCACAGAGCCCAGTCTGGACAGGAGCTGGTCCTACCTCACAGAGGACAGTCCTGCCATAAACCCCAGCAACATCCAGCCCTGCAGGAATAACTGAAGGCAGCAGAGAAAATACAGCTCATGTTTTTCTGCGAGGCTGCCCCACTGCAGCCCCTGTACCCTTCAGTGCTGATAACTGGGGCCTTTCTACCCCTGGACTTGCACTGAACAAAAGGAGCTGGCAAGTCACACGGACCCAAGCCCACCCCATGCCGTAACCAAGGACAGCAGATTCTGACTGAGCAGCTCTACAAAGTCCTTCCCTGCTTCCAATCAGGATCAGGGCATTTAACTTCAATTTGGCACTTGCTGAGGGAGCAGGAACCCACACACCCTCCACAGCAAACAGGAATCATCATCTCCCAGCTCGGCAAAGACGCAGACCAGCAGAGGGGAGACAAAGGAAGTTGAAGATGGGAGAACACAGACCCAGTGGTGAACAGGGGTGTCCATACGGATTGGAAAAGGCAGACGTGAAGCACTACATTTGGAGCATGCAAGCCTCCACTTCCCCTCACCTCCCTCAGAAGTGGGGGGTTAGACCCTGACAGTCCCCACCCTGTCTCCTGCCCCTGGAAGGAAGGCCCCGTTCTTGCATTTTCTCACATATTTCGAAGCGCACAGACAGAGGCAGGAGAGGCAGTTCAGTGTAGATGCAGGTGGAAAGGAGGCCTGCAACAAACGAGTGTTTAAGAAACACTGTCTCAAATCAGAAATTTCACTCTATTTCACTCTGGCTTTATGATCTACTCTGATGAGCTCTTTAAAAAAAAAATACACACACACTCTTGCTATATACATATATCTCCATCCAGATGAATGCTTTTGTTCACTTAGCAGAAGTTTTTCTTGGCTGTAAAAGATGGCAGGCTGGGGAGACTAAATGAGAGTGGGGAAGAGCCGAGGCAGCTGGATCCCAGTCATGTGGAGCCTGGACAGGCTCCGTCAAAAACAAGGACCAAGCCAGAGACAACCCAGCATGACTGACTTCATGCAGGGCCCTACAGGGACAACCACAACGACACAGTGAGTGTACCACATTGGCCAAATTTCCCTAAATAAATGCTTGATGAAGTTCCTGCAGGCTTTGAGTAAAGATTTATTCTTCCCCCGCCAAAGCATGTAATGCCTGAGAGGCAGAGATCTCAGCTGGCTCATTCGTTCATAGATTGTACCCACAAAAATTTCCCCTGCTCTTCATAACCACATAGAGTCGAATTCCCTGGGCTAGGACTTCTTGCTGGGTCTGCTCCACCACCCTGGATGGCAGAGCAGGCGCGAGCCTGGCAGTGAGGTGGGGATGAACAGTGCCTGGCACTGCACCTGAGACACACTGGGACTGTCCGACCTGCCACCCTCCATGTCATCTCCTGTGATGGCTTTAGTTCACCACATGCCAAAATCATACAGCCAGCTCCATGCTTGCTTAATAATAAACACCTCTAAAGCTGCTGACAAATCCTCCTTGCAAACCTTTCCTCTAGGCAACTTCTGCCCCCAATTCTCCCTGCATATCTGAATAAAATGTGGGCAGGGCAGTGGCTCACCTTTCAGGCTGGAGAGAATCCCTCAGCTTGACCCCAAACCCCCCAAAATTACTGATTTACCTCCAGTAAGTCAGATCATCACATCCTGGTGAACCATGAAGGAAAACAACAGAAAAACAAGCAAGAGAATCTGCTGGGAGATAACAAAACCCTGCAAAAAATCTTCCCCAGCAGGCTTTTTCAAGCAAAGGAAGGAGGTGAAACGCTAAAGTGTGGAAGAAGGTAAATTATCAGAGTTGAGACATTTCAAATGACTGCTCCCTGCTGCGTTCAGCAGCTTTTCTTGATGGAGTCACTAATCACTGTAGTTTACCAAATGACCTTGTTGTGGCCATCTCATCTTCAGGGGACCACAAGCTGCAACAATCCCTGGTGCAGGGAAATGATGCCTTTTGGGCTGTGCTAACTCACAGCCATCGAGTGCTGACTGCAGCCTGTCACTGCAGCCTGTCACAACAGGGCAGAGGAACAGCCCACTTCACTGTAAAATGCCTCCACAGGGGCATTTATCATGTCCAACACACAGCCAGCTTTGTACTCCGGGCAGAGATGGAGAGACTGGGGCAGAAATTCTCCTGTACATACATTTAAAATACCGTCTGCCACAAGCTGGAAAAATGCTATAGAAAAATTAAATATTTACTTCTTCTGTTTGTTAATATCTTTCATTAGTTACTCAGCTGTAACAGTCATTAAAACGCTGAAAGGGAACGTCATGTAAATTCATCACTAGCCTGGGAATACTCCTGCATTTGTGAGCAGGCTGCACACTGCAGCAGAGCTCAGAGACTCCATTTCCCTACAGGAAAGGCCAAACGTCTGGTTCACTCACAATTTACAAATGATTATTTTTCTAATTAATCATTCATCAAAAAACACAAATAGCAACAGGGCATGAAAGGCAGTGCTGGTGTTAACAGAAGGCAGAGTCAATCCATCACAGTCTCACCCTCAGCTGCTCACAGGGGAGACCCTCCAATGCTGTAACTCCAGTGACTGCAGGGAAGGAGCTGGGGAAATACCCTCTGTTCTCCCCAGCTGCCCTAAGGAAAGGGATGATGTATGCTTCTGTTATGCCAAACCTCATCTGTGTAAATTGGAGTTGCAACAGATCCGTGAAACATATTGGGAGCTGCACAGGATGATGGTTTCAAACAGGCAGGTTGGGATCGTGGGATGAGGAAAGGAAGGGCCAACAGAGGAGTGTGGGAGGAGAGAAAACTTGGACAACACAATGCACCGGAGCTGGCAGTGACCCATGACAATAACTCTGAAGGAAAGAGGTCATAAGAGAGACATCAGAACAATGAACAGGGACTTGCTAAATACCTTCCCTGCCTCTCTGTAGTAGTGACTTGGCTGCAACTAATCCAGCACCTCCTGGGCCCACCTGGATCCAGAGGAGATTGGTCCTCTCAGCTCTTGTGCTCCCAGACCACAGAACTATGACTGTTAGTCCAGCACACTGACCCCTCTGTTGCCTTAGTTTGGATTAAGGAACTTTGGAACCACAAGCAAATCCTCTCACTGTCCAATGCACGTGGATATCACCTCTCCCAGTGTTCAGAGTTTGGCCCTGCAGCCCTCTGTGCTGCTCACTCACAGGAGAAGACAACATATCCACACACCTGGAGTCTGAAGGTAAACTGTAAATGCACATGATTTTCATCAATTCTCTATTCTCACCATGATTAATCCAGGTTAGATATCTCCTGTTTGAAAGGACAGATGTTTAAAAGGTGTAACAGTTTCCAGCACCCCAGACCTCACCTTCCTTTGGCTCTGCTGTATCAGGCTGCTGGCCAACCCCTTGCCAAGCCAACAACTCTTCAAAAGGCAGTATGAACTGGTAAAAGCAGGCAGCAGCATGATATTTCAGCCTTGCTATAGTCTCCTGCTGGCTTTTATTACACTTCACAGAGCTAGGCTTGAACCATATAATCACATTTCAAAGAGGCTGGGGTGTTGTTGGCAGTCTGCTTCATTCTTGACCACTGAGATTGTGAGATCTGTCCCTGCTGCTCAGAGAAAGAGAAGATTTCCTCCTTCCAGCAATTAATTAAACAAACTCAAACCCTACAACACAACAACAAAGGACGTCCAAGATAACCAGGACTTTTGCAGGACTGGCTTCTACCAAAGCTCTGCCAGTGCAGCCTCTCCACACGTTGCACAGGGAATGCAAAACTAGGCAAAACCAGGGAATTGTTCTGGAGAGCAGAATACCCCATACATCCCAATACATACCATACCCCAGCATCCTCATATGAAACAGTTATCTGTCCTGTGAGAAAGAGTCTTGAAGACAGACATAATGAGGCAATTTAAGAAGAGCCTGCAGCCAGTCTCCTGGAGGTTTAGAGCATCTGTCCTGAATGGAGTTAGCAGGTTCAGACCAAAGTGGGTTCTCAAAACTGCATGGCCAAACATTGGACTATTGTTCTTTACCTAATTTTAACACACTTGAGAAATTTGCACCAACTCGCTGGACACAACAGGAGTGGGTAGGAGGGATGGTCACCATCCCAATGAGCAGCTTCACAGTCAGAACTTGGAAAGCCTTGGATCAAAAACTTGCCACATTGCAAGGTTTTGAGCAGGTCACTGGTCCCTCCATGTTTCAGATCCTCTTGTACAGTACTGAGGATGTTACGTGTTGAAGACACTGGGACAGGAAGGTCTTGCAAGAATGAAGGCTCACATAAGCTGCTCAGAGAGCCAGGAAAGGATTTCCTTAGGAGACAAAATAGGAAATTCTGAGCCTATCAACAACACACACATCACAACACTCAGCAACCTCCCAAGACAGTGTTTTACTTAATGGCACGAACGTAGCAAAGCAGGAGTAGTGACAGTGACTGAAGGGAGAACAGAGCCATGGCACACCCCAGATTGCTCCCATGGCCCTTCTGCAAGGGCCCAAATCCAAACAGCAGCAGAACCAGCCTTGCAAGTTACTGATGGCACAGGAGGAGCTGCAAGAAACACAAATTCAAACACAGTTTGCCTCCAAGAAGCAAATATGCGTGCAGCTGTGAAGGACAGCCAAAAGCACCTTCCTGCAGCCCAGCAACAGGCAAACTGGGGCTTCAGATTTGCCATGTGGGAGGAGAGAATCATTCCAGCATTTCTACCCACTGCAGGACAAGTCAAACAAGAAATCCAATCCAATTTCCAGCGTTTCAACATGGAAGTCCTATATTAGCTCATAAGCACTAAATGAGGGAGGAAATCCATATTAACAGAAGCCACTGATAAGAAATAGTGTGGGTTCCAACTTTTTCTGGTGGTTGGCCTTTTCTCTCCACTACTTGCATTAGTATTTCTGTGAAGTACCCACTGCAACAACTGCGACTCAATCTATTTACAGGAGGTAGAGAACTATTCAGAATGAAGTGGCTTTTAGCCTCAGGTTTGGGGCACATTTAAAGGTTTTATTGACAGGCAGATTTCATACAGGAAAACTATGACATAAATGACGTGTCTGAATATTTTTTCTAAGTGAGAGTATTTCCTGCCATTATTTTCTTGTGTTTATGTTCTCTCCAGTGCATCCTATTATAGCAAATCTGTTTGGAAGGGCTCCATCCCTGAAGATGATGCAAGCTCCAAGAATGCCTTCTGCCCAAGCAATAATCCTAAAGAAACCAGTTATACTACTTGTGTGCTTCACGATAATCACATACACGAGGGTGCTAGACAGGCAAACCCAGAGCACCAACACACTGCAGACTGGGCTATAAATATCCAATTATTTCATTTTTTAAATCTATCACTTTTTCTAGCCTATTTAGCAAGATCTGTTTCTGACCCAAGATCTACATTTACTTAAGAGATGCTCCCATCCAAACTCCATGCCCAGAGACATGAAAACCAAGATGAGTTCTCTGTGAACATCTCCAGTGCTCATTCCAGTTCTTCAAAAAGAATGGAACACACTCCCTGAAGGTGGACATGGTAATAACTCATACCCTTTATTTTTAGCCTTGCTCTTCCTTCAAAGCCCAGTTTGCCCAGTTTGAGATATGTGGAGTTTTGCAGTGTGCAAAGAATCCCTGCTCATGATTAACATCTATGTGAATAATAGAGCTTTAATCTGGTTTCAGTCAGTTACCTACTGCTCCAGCAGTTCAACATCATGGGGGAGCAAGAGCAGCAAGGGTATCCAGCTTTCATATAACTCAAAGCAGTACTAAACAAGGCTTAATTAATTGAGATCACCAGATGAAAAATCTCAATATATATAAAAGGTAAAACATCTGCTGATGCTCAGGCAGTCCTGAGATGGGATGCTCCACGGGAATCTCAGTTAAACTTCAATGAGAAGGGACTGAGACTCATCTGTGTACCAGAATTACATTCCTCCTGCTCCAGAGTCCCAACCTCAGCTGGATGCTGGGTCTGAAATATAATGGCAGGAACACAAGAAAAGCTCAATGTTTTAATCAGACACCTATCTTCTCTGCCAAACCTTCCAGTAAGCCCAATGTGGACTGAATTGCTCCTTCTAAAACAGCACAAGTGTGAAGGCAGCTCAGACAGCAAACCCTCTTCTCAGACTAGTGCACATGCTTTCCATCATCTTAGTGTCACAAGTCCTGGCTGAACAGAAGCAGGGAGGGAGATGCAATTCATGCAGGCCACATTGTGATATGGCTGCAACTCATTCTCCTTCCATATGTATCCTTCCCACATTCAGAGAGGGGCTGGTCTGGAGCCAGTCAAAGTCACTGCACGAGCAAAGTACCAACCTGGTATCTCAAAGGAACTAAAAACCCACTCCAGTGGTTCCTCTCTCCAACATGCATCAAGTGAGAGAAACAGCCAAGTATCTAAAGATGGTTTGAAAGGGCACCTTGGTATTTGCCAGGCCTCCTGGGACATAACTGACCCCAAGAAGGTCCCAGGCTGCAGCACCCAGTTCTCCCTTCAGCAGTGACCATGTACGGCCATGTATGACCCAAGTCATTCAGCCATGAGTCACAGCTGTGCTCAGACCATGTTCAGCCATCTGCTCTCCTGCTGTCCAGGCACAGGTCCTTCAAAACATCCAGTCTCTGCTGGAGTGGTAGACAGACTGCAAAACTCATTTTCAACGCACCTTCCCCATCAGGTTAGCCAAGCTCTCTTCCACATTGTCTAGCTCCTTAGTCATCATCTTTTCTCCTCTTCTTCATCCACATCCTCAAGTGCTCAGAGGCAGAGTGGTGGCTCTTTATGAAGCCATTCTGATTCACTTCTGTAAGCCCTGCACAGAATCCTGGCACTCCAGCAGGCACAGAGAGCTCCTGAAGCTCTCACACCACCCTAACAACACAGAAATGCCATAACACCAACTGCATCTCCCTTAGTGCATCTCTGTGGCACTACAGGCACACAGAATCATTTAGGTTGGAAAAGCCCTCTGAGAACAAAGTCCAACCACTGCCCCAGCACTGCTGAGCTCACCACTAAACCATGCTCCCCCATCCACACATCTGTTAAGTCCCTCCAGGGACAGTGACTCTACCACTGCTGTGCCAGGGCTGGACAACCCTTTTGGACCATCCTGACCCCTCGCCCTCACCTGCTGCTCACAGACCAGTGCCCAACACCACTTCCCAACTGATGGGATGCAGCTCCTGATTAAATCCAGGCAAAGCTTTCCAGAGACTGGGCTGGGTGACGTACCTCTATCTTCTCTCCAGTTCACAATATAAATGTGATACTGATTTTTTTCCCCAAGTATATATTTAGGCATAATATATTTTAATGGCAAAAAGATGCTTTGTTCCATAGGGGATGTGTGTGTGTGTGTATTTGATTCCTGTGCTTCAAACAGATCCAGGAATGGAATTTCATACTTTTATAAAATTAAGAACAGATGCTGTGGACTGTTTAAACCAACAGAGAAAATAATAAGAGGAACACTCCGAGGAAGGTGACATGAAAAAAATGCTGAATGTTGCAGGAAAATGGAAATACAATAACGACTGTGAGACTTCTGGGACCCATGGTTCCATGCCACAAATCCCTCAGGAAAGGCAGCTACCAGCTTGGGCACATTGAAGTTTCTTCTGCATGAGCTAGAGAGAGAAAAGTAATAGATAACAGCAGCTGAATACAGAGCACATTTGTCTTCTAGTACAACAGAGATGCAGTTCACCTTAAAATATAAATCACAGCACATGGAAAGAGAAACCTCTTCTATTATGTTTACCTCAAAATAAGCCAGTGAAGGCTGGGTTACGTTTGCCTGCTGCTTCTCTCTCTGCTTCTTTTCTTTCCAGCAGGTCCCTTGGTGGGACAGTTGGATTTCCTGGGAAGCTGAGGCAGCCACTGCCCTGCCGGGCAGTCCAGGGGTCCCTGCACACCCCCACGAGGCTGCCAAGGCTGCACCAGGTGCTTTGGTTGTTTGTTGTTCAGTGTTTCCATTCCAGCTTGCCACAGTGATGGAAACTTCTCCTTTTGGGTTTCGGTTTGTCATCACAAGGTTTATGTTTGGGGCTGAACCCAAGCCAGCAGCCTTTTGGAACTGAATTGGTTCAGAATGAATGTCTGCATCTCCCTTTCCCATGCTGACCCACGGGATACCTCACCTGGCGGGTCAGGTACCCCGTTTCCACAAGGAAAGGTTCTACTCGGAGTCAGAAGTGGTTCCAGCCTCTCTCTGTAGCTCCACGCAGCCCTGCAGGACCTTAGTGGCACTGTCACCCCCACTGGCAGAGCACTGTGCTGAGGGATGGAGTTTGTTGAGCACCTTTTGCCTCTGGTCACAGAAACCAGTGCGAGAATGGGACTGGAATTCAGAGCCTGAGCTCAGGTCCTGCCTCACACTTCCTGCACACAGAAGAGCCCCTGCTGTACTTGCAGATCACACATTTGCATTGCAAAGCGAGGGGTGTAAATGCCTGTATGTACAAGCAGATGCACATTCCGTAGGCAGAGCTTTGGAAATTCACCACACAACGTTCTGCCTACGAGTCAAAAGCCATCTCCAATTGCTAAAACTTAAATCAAAACACAAGTTGCTACAATTCATAAGGAGCTTAATATTTATTACCATGTATTGCAAGCATGCAGCTCTGGAGAAAGACTCCCTTACTGTCTTCAGTGATTATTCAAGGGACGGGGAAAAGAAAGAACAGCCTTTGATTTGATAGTAACAAAAAAAAGGCAAGTGTGGAGAAAGCAATGTATTAAATCCTTTTCACAGCCAAGAGGCCAAAGAAAATGCTATATATTTATAAAGGAAATGAAAACCTGTCAGGAACAAAATGAACTGAATAACAGAGTTTGGGCTGAATAAAGAGAAGCAAGAACTCAAGAACCAAAACACCAACCAGAGTGGAAAATACAGCATCCCTGGAAAGAGGGCTCTGAATGGATGTACAGCCCATTTGTATGGACTGGCCTGGATTCTAACTCCACAACTGGAAGAGCTGGCCTGTAATAATTCTAAATCCTTGATGGTGAAAGATTACCAGAAAAATCACTGGGAAAATTCATGAAAATTCACATAAAACAAAGCTACTATAAACCCAAGTACTGCTGTCTTGATAGAAACAAGGTTTTTTAGTGCGCAGATGACTTGGATTCAATTCCTGATATTAAATAATTTAGTTTTATGTATCTAATTGCAGGAAGTTTGTGTGATTTCAAAAATAAACAACATAAGTATTTCATATTCAGATACTTAATTACTATTACCATATTGATTGCAGGAAATAGGATTACCCACACATTATATTTTGTCAGAGGATAATGTCAACAATCTTCAAGTGATGGCTACCAATGAATTAGCTGGGGGTACTACATTAAAAACAAAATACAAACCACAGCCATCAGGAAGGAGAATTCTCAATAAACTGGCATACTCATCTTTCCACTTGGACTTCCCAGTAAATCCAGGAGGGGAATAGATACTGTGTAAGTATGTACAGTTAAAGGGAAGAGAGCTGGAAGGTCTTTATCTCTTGAAACTTTCCTTTCTTAAGTGGGTCATCAGTGCAGTCATTCAATAGGTCCAAAAATGAATCCTACAAAGAACAACAATGCTCCTTCCCCCCTGCCCCCCATTCCTACAGAAAGATTTGGTGAACCAGCAGGAGGATCTGCTGGAATGTATTTCCAAAAGGACCTGAGTGTGGCACGACCTGTGCAGCTCACCAGGCCACCTCCTCCTCCTGGTGGTTGGGCACTGCTGCCGGGGGAGATCAACCACAAACGTCAGAAGTATCTGCAGCATTTAACACCAAACTCTCCCAGGGCTCTGCCCCTGATCCACCTCCCAGCACCCTCACACAAACGGCCAAGCCATGGGACATGTCCCTGGCAGGTTTCATCAAACACCATCAGGCATTTCCTACGAAATAAAGCTCTCCAGAGCAGCTGGTTTAACTCCCTGCACAACCAAACCCACCTACAGCCAGGAAGCCTGTGCTGTGCTAAACCCCCACAGGATACCATGAAGTACAGCCTGGAGAGTCCACTTCAGCTCTCTCCACACAGACATACTGTTATTTCAGCAGCAGAGGTTAAGTTGTGAATTAATGGAAGTGTTGGTCTTAAATCTGAAAATATGCTTTAAAAAAAAAATAACACCAAACCACAACAACTTGCGGAGATGCACTGGGTTTGCATCTTCCTCACCACAGACTGCAGTTACCTCTCTGTACAGCAACACAAGGGAAAGGCCATAACAGGAAAAGAGCACAGGCACAGCCCTTGTACATGAAAGGCAGGTTGAGAATCTCCACAGAGGCACTTCAACATCTCTTGCTGTATAGAAGACAATGCTCTGATACTCCTCTTATTTGCTTTTCATCATCTTGAGGATTCCACAAATCCTCGAGTGCGCTGGGAGCTGTGGAACAGATTCTGCACAGGAAGGTTGGCACTGGTGGAGGGAGGGAGGGAGTGTGGCAGCATTCCACTGGTCTCCAAGGCAGGGACAGACACTCCAGCCACTTCACATCTCCAGGAATCCCAACTGCAGCTTTCAGCAGCCCTGCCTCACTCTTTTTCAGTCACCGGGTCTAACATCAGAGGGGAATGAAAACACAAACACATTCCCTCCGCCCCCCGATTCCGAGGGAAGGCACAAATCCACCACATCCAGGGGCTGCAAAGCTGCCCCAGCTCCCCCAGATAAGGGAGCGGCCTCAGGGCAGCTCTGCAAGCTGGGCAACACTTTGAACCAGAAATTCCTCAATGCCTTTTAGCCTCGAGAGCAGAGTAAATCCCTTCAACACTAACCAGCATCCAAATTAGCAAGGAAGAAATTCCAATGAATGTCCCTGGAGAAACTGGCTCTGGCAGAAGGAATTAGCACTCTCCTCCTCCTCTCCGGACAGTGAAGCAGCACTTGTTTGCACTCACAGCTAACACACTGCAGGAGCCCAACACACGTGTTGTTCCTCAAGGGAACAGCCCCTGACAATGTATTAAGGCCAACCTGCCTCATGCCTAATGCTGCACTTCCCAGTGATTTGCCCAGGATCTCCCACACAGGATTCACACCTGGCTTCAGCCCTTACAGATGGACTGGTGCATTCAGAGCTCATCCTGCCAGAAATCAGCACTTCTTATACCTACACGCTTTTGCTCTGGTTCTTTCTGTGACAAAGTGGGGCTACAGGCCAGTGATTTTCACCTTTCAAAAGCAGAGAAGCCTGCCTGGTTCCCAAGGTTGGCACCACTGGTACAGCACACCCAGCCTGAGGCTGCTGCTAGGCGTTTTCCAGAGCCTAAAGCAAAGAGCAGAGCTCCACAGCAGCCTTGCACGAGGATTTAGGAGCTGGGACACCTCACCAAGAGTTGTGTCCTCATCTTCCCCAGAGACAAGGCAGGAAAGCAGAGCTGAGCTCTGCAGGGCTGGCAAATGTCCTCGAATCCCCCATGTGCACCCTGAAAGGTCGATTACTGGAACATTTACCTCAGAGCTAGTTTCTCAGATTGACTTTTCCAGATTGATCCAGGGCCCAAAGGCACTAATCTCAGGCTTTAGCAAGTGAGAGCTGTGCCTGATTTCCAGCAATGCCTGGTACGTACAGCAGCAGGGAACAACAGACACCTCCAGGCACTGCCATGGAAAACTCTGGTCATTATCCTTATAATTTTGTATTATTTGATTCAGCAACACAAAATCTTTCATCAGATGTGACAGAAAGGGAAACTGCTGTATTTACACAGAGTAGCACATAGCACATATGTTTCTGTGTGTGCGTGTGTGTGTGTACACACCCTCCGTATGTTCTTCCAGGAAGCCTACAGGAATCAAAATCTATCTCTGTTTGAGTCAGATAACCCTCACAGACTTTCTTTAAAACTCCTCCATTTTTCATTTCCTCAACATCACAAGCTTATCCAAATATCCTAAAACTGAAGTACAAATGAACAGCAACAATTCTGCTCGAGCTCCACCTAATCTAGACATAAGCAGCATTTATAAATTCATTACCAACACTAGGAGGATTTCCTTGCCCTCTCTGACCTAGCAAACTGTGGCCAGCTGCTCAGTTTACCCCAGATCTTGGTAACTCTAAGCCATATGAAGTTTTAACAGCGATGCCAGGAGTAGGTGCAGAAGGGGAACAGAGCCAGCCCTCTGCAGCCGCCCTCCCACCAGGAGAAATTCCCATGTTCCAAAGCAATGGCAGACACTCTGCATGCTCACTTTGGAAAGCCTACAGAGGCTCAATGAGAATCAGAAAGCAAAATACTTTATGGCACATTCAGAGCCCAGATAATATTGCTGAACTGGAAGCAACTACATTTCAATAAAAGTACTTCTAAGAGGACCCAACAGCAGGAGATTTCATGGCTGTGCACAATATTTCCAGCAACATCAGCTGAAGTTCTGAACGCTGCATAGCCAGGACTTCACTTAAGTCTATTTTTTGGCACACTGTGGGACCACGGAGGCCATCAATATAAAGACTATTTTTCCCAATGCCAGTTCATAAAGGAGCAACAGCAAAACATGAGCTACCACCAAGAACCCACGGAGTTCTCCCTCATCAGGTGAGGAGCCTGCTTCCCCCCAAGAAGTCCCACAGACTGGGAGTCTGACATGATGCTGCCCATGCTGTAAGCACAGCAGCCACCTCAAAAGGGGCCCCTAAGGAAGTAAATTTAGAGATGAACTCTCAGTCCCACTTAAGTCAGTGATACTTTTGTGATGAGCTCTAACGGAGCCATGAGCTCAGATCATGATGCAGTTGGTTTTTAGAAGGAGGACACCAAGGTGCAGCCCAACTCTGCCGTCTCCCTGCAATATCACCTGTCAAAATACTTCCAGTACCAGTAGAACAGATAAACCATCGGGATGGCAGCACACCCACACCCTGAAGGCACCTCACACTGCCAGATGAAACAGCAGGAGGAGGTGAGGCCTGGGCAGAGTGAGCTGCAGATCTCCCCAGCACATCCCAACAACACAACACATGGTCCCTTGCACCACTTGCCCCCCTTCTCTGCTATGGCAACACCTCAAAAAGGCATCACACAACAGAAACACAGGAAGTTCAGATTTCCAGTCCAACCGTGACTTCTTGCATTTCCAAAAATCCCATGGTTGGTGGAGGTGACCTGACCCCCATCAGGCTCCAGCACAGCTTTTCTTCTGCCTAAACCAGCTCCAAGTGCTGTGCCCCAACAGGAGTTTGGCACTTTGGAGATTTAACAGTTTCTATATTTGCAGAAGAGCCACTGCAGAGCACACACCACAAGGAGGTCACCTGGGCTTGGCACAGCTTTAGGAGGTACCCACAGTAGCTGGCCCAAAACCTCCACTTCTCTCGTGGCATTTCATGCCCATTTTGCTGGAACACCTCTAAAACCCCAGTCAGTCTGTAAGAGAAACTGGGTGATTAAACAGGGGCAAAAGCTCATAATTAGCAGTCCACAGCAACCAGACAGCACCCCTGATCAGAGGAGAGAGAGTCTGCAGGTGATCCTGACAACAGGGGAACCAGCATAGCAATGGTACCTCCTTGCTGCAGTTGCTCTGCAGCCACCACTTCTTGGCTCTGTCCATCACTGCAATCATCACCTCTTTGCTGTCCATCCCCCATACAGGGGCAGCTCTCCAAGTGCGGGCAGATCCAGGCTGATAAAGCCCATGTGCTTCTGTTCCAAGGCAGGAGAGGCAGCTCCAGGACAAGCCCCTCATTCCTGCCTCACTGCTGCACTGCCACCCTCCCTATGGGACAATCCATGGCACCAGCCCCAGTGGAAGCTGTCAACGGAAGCAGAGAACATTCTATGTTCCCCTGTCATCACAATGGAGGGAGGCACAGAACCTTCCAGAACACGCTGCTCAATCATGAGCCTCTCACCCCAAGGGGGGCACCTGGGGCCAACCACCCACTCCTTCCACAAGGCCACTCACCTTAGGTTTACAGTGAGCTGCTCAGAGAACCACAGCACACTCTCCACAGTTAATGTAAAATATTAATGTCTCATTTGTTCAACAATTTTGTGGAAATTAAAACTTTTAGGTTAATCATATACTGAACAATTTTAATTAAAGCAGTTATAAAACAATTAATCCACGAGAGCAGGCTTGGATCCTTGCCAGCCTTATTGGTTTCATACATGTAGGCAAAGCTTATTTCTCCCCGTGTTTGACTTAATGAATGCTAATAAGTGACACAAAATATGCATGCAGAGCTCCTAATATAGTTAGTCCATCTGGTTTCACTTGCATTTTGTATTTGTCATTTTGCTTTGATAGAGGAATTGAAAATGAATTCTCTGCGCTAGAAATTAGAAAAACTTTGTACCCTGCTTAATTTAAAATATTTTTTGCAAATCTTTGGGTGTAAAACATACAGCAATTGAGTACAGTACATTGGCCAGCTATCTTTTTGGTTGCTCCAAGGTTGGAAAAGAGCACAGGACAGAAATACAAGACCGTGCCACAGCACTGAAGGAATAAACAACACGTGCTCAGCTTTTTTTCCCATCAGGATTTCAAAACATGCTTTTTGCTTGAATAGTTGGTAATATAAAGGCAGGGGATAAAATATGATTTTAAGTGTCTGAGACAAATCCTCCACTACTCCAGTTTGTTCTGTATTACAACTTGTTTGATTCATTTGGAGATGTACTTGTTTGCCAAAGCAAGCAGAGATCAAACTTTTTGTTGAATATTTAACCTATGCCAAACATTTTTACCTTTTTAGCATTTCTGTTTGAGTTACAGAGTCATGTTACTTCCAGTAGTGCTCTGGACCACCACGGCCAGGTGCAACCGCTCAGCTTTGCCACGTAAAAGCCCTGGGCAAAGGCCCTGCAGAGCTGAACTCCTTTGCCTGCAGCTCAAACCACCCTGTGAAGAGTTTGCTTTCTCCCAAGCATGCACAAAAAAATGAAAAATGGGCTCTTCTCTTGGTAAGATCCAGAAAACACAACTCATGTCACACCATCGTACATGATCGTACATGATGTGATCTGTCACCATGGGAAGTGACCTCTGTGGAAATTCTAGTTCACAACACAGCACCACCACCAGCACCTCTCTGCAGTCCTTTCAGAGGCTCCCAAATGCCCCTGTGCAGAACCATGAGGGTCCTTCCATTAATCCCACTGGGGTCTGCATCAGCTCCAGATGATGTCTAGAGGTCTAGACAACATCTCCTTCCACAACCAGAGTGGCACAGCAGAGGCACAGCTGCCCTGGGTTAAACTGTGCAGTTACCTTCTTCTTTGCTTAAGGTCACTTCCCATTTCTGCTGCTGAGATGTCCCAAATGGTGACAACAGGAAGCCTATTAGAGCTTAAAAACTAGCTCTGTTCCCAGAGGACCAGCGTCCCAAATTCAGTCACGCCAGAACAAGCAGGAGGAGGGGAATCGTGTATGTGTGTCCTGAAAAGTGCATGAAAGATGACAGAGCAGAGGAGAGCTCCTCATCACCACAACCCTCCTTGTACCCTCAAGGTGAGGAAGGGAAAAACTTCCTCTCTCCCAGTGCTTCGGAACTGCAGAAGTGATGATAAATCTGTGCACGGGCCACTGGCATTACCTGCTTAACCCAGTAACTGGTTTATGAGCCACCCTTGGGCTCACCTTGATCTACAAGTTTAGTTTTGAGTTGCATTGCTCCTGCACTGATGTCTTGTGCTACTTCCTGCAGGAAAGGTGCTCTGACCACTGCAGGATGAAAGCAGGGGCACATAGCCTGTGCTCCACACTCATCCCACCCCTGACCTTCCCTGTCCTGCAGTTCAGTCATGGATGACCTGAAAGCATCAAGACCTGGATGCCTCCATGGTACAAGATGCAGCCTCAGATCACGTCACATTTCCAGCAGCTCATTAAAAGCACCACCTCAGCAAGGCAGCCCAGGAGGAAGATGGAGTGTAGGGAGTGCAAGGAAAAGACAAGGAGGGGGTGAAACAAATGGAAACAGTTTCAAGCAGATGAATAACTGCCTTACAATGAACTTGCTCACTGTTACTGAGCAAAATTTGGAAACTCGTGTGTGAAATGAAGCCCTCTGGTAGCCCGTGTACCTGCGGTACCTGGGGAGGGCAGCACGAGGTTGCCCCTTGAACAGGGCTCAGAGCCCGTGAATTTGTCACCCTGGTTCACCCCCTCCCGCAGCCTGACAGGGAGCAGCTGAACGCCCCTGTGCGGGGGAGCTCCCTGCGCTGTTTGCCGGCTCACATCTTAGTCACAGATTATCCCGCAGCAGTCTCTTTAACGATGATATTGCATTTTTCTGCCAGAGAGATCCCAAAATACCTCCCGAGTCACGCCCAGGCTGCCGCAGCCCATGCTCTCCCCGCAGCTGGGGCTGCTGCCAGGGCGATGCCGAGCAGGGACCAGCACAGCCCCAGGGGGTGAAGCCCCCGAGCAGCAGCACCTCCCGAGCTCGTCCTGCCCGGCACAGCGGGCAGAGCCAACGTGCTGATGGCAACGCCAGACCCAGTGGTTGAGTCTGTGCAAACTCTGAGCAGAGAGGGACACCCGGCACCAAAACTCAAACTAAAATAGAGAGCCTGGATCGCTTCTACGTCCCTAGAACTGAGAGCTTGCCAACAAGCTCTTTGTAAGTGCTAAATACCTTCTCTGTGTGTCACTTTGAAAAAAGGAGATGTGGCTCTTCTGCACGGAGACACTCCGGCAGAGTAGCTTGCCTTTTTTTTTTTTTTTCCCTCCCTTCGTTTTTTTTTTTTTTTAAAGTGTTTAAACATCCTACAAACACTGTTTAGGGAAGTCAGCAGGAGGTCAAATAGAAGCCTTGTGTCTCAGTGGATAACAATCCTTCTGTGAAATCATTCCAGCACGAATCGAGTCACTCTTACATCTCCCTCTCCACCTTTTTTTCCTTTTATTTTAAAGGCATTTTAGCAAAGCTCACTTTGAAGTTTAAACCTCCTGCAACAACACCGCTTGCCAACAAGATAAAATATTTAGTACTGCTATATACTAAAATCATATCTCTAACAATACCTTCCACGCCTGACATAGCACAAAAGTTAATTCACCCAACAAAGCAATGCTTGCATTTTGTGTCTCGAGAAGCAACAATTTATCTTTTTTGTATATATAAATTACATACACCATTGTGCCATTTAAACCTAAAACCTCCTGTTGTTAAATAGAGAATAGAAAGATGTTTAAACACAGACAAAAAGATCAGAGCTGTAGGAAGAGCTGTGACAAATGCAGGAGAATGGCAAAATAAATGCAAAAACCACGATGCTCCCCAGCAGATCCTCCCTGCTCAAGCCAACACGTCCTTCACCTTGTTGGGTTGGTTGGGGGTTTTTGGCAGCAGCATCTCCCTTCAGCTATAAAGGCAATGGTATCTATTTGTGATTGCTGGCAAGAGCCCATGAGGAAACACATCCCCATAAGGGCACTGGTAAGGCAGCAAATGCACCACCTGGGCAGGAGGGGATTTTAGGAGCAGCCACTTGCCCATGCTCACACCACCTCTGCTGTTGCCCAGTTTATTGTGGTTGGTGTGTGACATTTAATGCCTGTGGCTGCCTCTCTCTCTTGGAGGGTCCCTGAACAGATGATGGCAAGCACTCACTGTCATGGATTCAATGGGAAAACAAAACAACTGCAGGTGAGGACAGGCAGTGCCTGCCAGTGACAACAGTGTAGGTACAACGTGCCTGTCACATACCTCCTGCCCCCCCTGCCTTAGACCAGGGACCTGCAGAGTGCTTACCCAGTTCTGTGCACGGCCAGGGAAGGAGAAGCTTCCCCTCTACAGATGTGCTCTGAGCAAAGGCAGGAATGGTGCAAGGGTTGGGGAAGAGAATGGAAGGGAAACTTGTCCTGCAATCTGACCTTTTGGGTTTGTTGTTTAAGAAAATAATGGGAATGTTGCAGTGACTGCAATGTTTTGTTGGCAAGGTTGTTTCATCTTAGTTTTGTCTCCCCTATCTGTCTTGCCTCCTTTAGTCGCCTCTTCAAAATAAAGAACCAGTAACTACCTTTCCCCAGCCAAAATCCTACCATTTCTACCCTTGCTTTTATAGGCTGCTCTTTACCATGTGAAGAGGCATCACCTCAGTGCCTCACGTACCACGTCCCCCCTCCCAGCACAATTCGATTCATTTTACTCTTTCACATAAAATTAGTGGAAACAGTCCCAAAACGTCTGTCTTTTCCCATCTCTTTGCTGTACCTAGAGCACACAAACTCCTCCCCAAGCAATTCAATTCCCCTCTCACATATGCTCAGCACACATGCACTCAGTAATTCCATCTCCACAGAACTGGCTCAGGGCTCCCGAACTCAAAAAAGGCAAACTAATTTAAAAACAAACACATAAATGCCTTCCCCTTTTACCTCTTCAGGATGCAAACAACAGCACTGCCAGTGTGAGTCAGCTCCCAGTTCTCGAGATCATCTCCAGAGCTCTGTCTTACCCCAGAACACAGCCCCCTTCACTGGCCTGTGATGCCACCTGGGATCCAATTTGCCTTCCCATCCTTGTGCTCCCCTCTCCCCATCCCTGCCTTATTCTTGTTCCATTCAAACACCATCTTCAACCTCCCTGTTCATCTCCCAAAGCTTCCCAACCAGTAGCTTTTCAATATGGTTCACATCCTCCTCTGGACTTTGGTGTCTGTCCCCTTGCTGCCCATGGCCAAATCTCTCCCCAGCAGACTGGGGGAGGCCCCTCTGGGAGCTCACATGGAGCGGAAGAGATCACAGCTGGGGCCTTTTTACAATGTGAGGCAAACAAAATCCAGGCACTGCCAGATGACTGTTACCTGCAGCATGAATAACTGCTTTTTACAGGTTTATTATTTTTTAAACAATAGTGTGTGTATACACATCCATATATATGCTTTTTTAAGGTACAGACAGGATTTTCATGGCAGTGATTTTATTTTGCTCTTCTTGGAAATTAAGAGCATAATTCACCAGGTGCAAACTTCTGCTAGGAACAAGCATTTCTAAAAATTCATCCTCTGCTTTCCCATTTAGAATTACCCCACAGCTAGAGCCTCAGTCTTTATCTCACTGATACCTGATGTAGTTCTAAAGGCAGAAGCAGAAATACTACTAATTTACTGCAGTGTAAAAGTTGAGTTTGTATTCATGACATTAAGATCAATGGCACAGAATCAAGCCCTTCTAACTTGAGTCCAGCACCAGGACAGCAGTAACTGCCATAAGATGGTCTAGGCAAGTATTTAAGCAGAACCTCCAGGTTATCGTTTCCTTCCTGTCTTGTGCACCTGCTGCTACAACGTGTTTTTAAGAAACCTGGCTCATGGATCTGGTTGCTGACAGAATGACCTGATGGATAAGGTGAGAAGCAGGATTCTATCATGGGAATCTTGCCCACCCCGGAGTAGATCACAGTGAACCCTGTCCCTGGAGGAGCACCCCAAAGCTCTGGGGAGCACCCCAGGAGCCGACCGAGCTCCTGCATCCCCTGCGGCAGCCGGGAAACGTGACCTAGAGATGCTGCTCTGCAAAAATGATCTATGAGAAGGAATCAAATAACAGTAATAAAAAAGCACTCCACCTGTGGGTGATCATACTTCTTAAGATGGATTAACAAAATGACTGCTTATTTATTGAAAATAATGAATAGCCTAGTGCTTTTAGTTCAGGAAGGGATGCAGGGGGGAAAACCTGCTGCAGCAGAGTTTTAAATAAACTGAAAACCTCTGGCAGTGGCATGTATCACAGCCAGGAGTGATACAGGGACTCCTGGGAACATGACTAATGGCAGCTCCTGGAAAGCACACCAGGAATATAAGCAAAGCTGGTAAAAGAGTCAAATGGAGGGAAAGGGAAATGCAGAGAAGAAAATGTAGGTTTGCTCAGCCTGGCTCAAGACTGATGCCTCAAACCAGGATTTTAGAGAATTCTGAAACAAAGGGAAGGAAATGCTGTCCCTGAACTAACCCTTGCACCAGGTCCTGTCTCATGTCTCTGGACTCTGGCCAAGCCCACTGGCACGAGCATCTCTGTTAACACCTGAGCTGGGGCAGAGGCTGTCTAAAAGGAAGAGCAAAACTCTCAACCTGGGCTCCAGGACCTATCAAACAGACTTCCAGCAGGTCAACACTAAGTCTTCACAGCATATTTCCAATTCTGGGTATTTCCTCTATTATCAGACTCTGTAGGCAACCAAAATCTTTAAGGCATCTTTCATCAGCACCCACGAGTGAAGCAGGGAAGGGCTCTTTGTTTTACAGAGCAGTGCAGAGAAAGCAAGAAATCAGATTTCTAGGTCTAAATTCCCCTCCCAAAACCACATGGTCTCTTTAGTGTACCTTGTCTAGAGATCTTCAGAGGTGCTTTGTTTTGAGGAACCTCAGGAGCAAGGATTTAGCCCAGTTCAGCTGTTCCTTCCATGACTCCATGGGACCAAGTCCCCTGCCAGAAGAGAAACTGAATCCAAGTCCCACAGCCTCTCCTGCTATTACACATCCCCCTTCACCAGAAAACCATTATATCCACCCCTGACACTTCACAAGTGGTGAAAAACAGACATCAGCAAAGATATCAACAGGATTTTAACCCCTGTAACCAGAAAAGGAGGGCATCACCACGAAAGTAAAAATGCTTTTTAGAGATGAATTCTGTAACCTCAAATTTAATTTTACTCTTTTCTTGGAATTTCATTAACCAGCAGCAAGGAAAGGGCAAAGGGAGCAAGACATTTTGCCAGGCACTTCATGGCAATGAGATTAGGAACACCCTGAAGGTAACACGGCACCACAGATACATTTTTTGCAGCAGTGTGTAGCCCAGCAGTGTAAGAGGAAAGTGGGGTCATTCAGGACAATGTGATCTCCAGTACACACAGGGGCAAAAGTAAAACACTTCCCTCTGGATTAGCTTTCTTCCCAACTGTACCCAGCGAATCATGGAAGCAGATTAGTTCTGGGTGTTCATTCAAACCATAATCCTCTAACCCCAGTGCTGTTGCCTTCATGGTGCTAATTTAGTGAAACAGAAGATTCCATATGAAAGGCCTTACAGCTCATCTCAGTTCCCAAGAGATGGCTGATAAAAACAGGACCTTATTCAAATTTCAGGTACCACAGTGCAGAGCCATGGAGTACTGTGCTTTGACACCAACACTGCTAAACAAAAGCTTCCTCAAGAACTTACTAATTCCTTTTAAACTGAAAAAATGCACATTTGTGCTTTTTCTGCCTGTCACATTCCTATTTGGACATCCAGGACTTGCACAGCTCTGAACAAAAAATACACCACTCCTGACAGTTCATTCCTAAACAGGGGAAGAGTTAGATGAAAACAGAAATTCAGCATCCAAGCTTTTAAGAAACTAACCTGGCAGATTGCATGCAAACTTCCTTGGCAAACACAAACAACAGGAGCTGAATAATACATATAAATATATATTGACAGAATGGCTTCTGCACACACCACTTTCAAGGTATATGATGGGAGCACCAGCGAATTTTATGGAAAGCCAGCACTGACTTGGCTTGAAAGGCACCTTAACAAACAAAGGAAGTACATTAAAAAAATGCAGTGCTAAGACATTATCAAAACATGCATTATAGCCTGTGAAAGCCCTGTGTAAGCCAGTGTGTCTGCAGAGGACTGTGCAGAGCATTGATCTGTCTGTATTCCGGCCGCTTTTCGGGTGATGCCTGACCGTAGTTTACAAGGGCAAGCTCAGAGGTCCCCATTGTTTATTTCTCTGCAGTCTTTTACTTGTCACTGATAATAGTTTTCAAGTCATCCAGCCTGGGAGGATGCAGACAGGGGTCTGCCAGGGGTGAGAGGTCAAAGCAATAATGTGCCAAGCAGGGTCAGAAATATTTATCTGCACCAAAATGGTTCTGGATAATCAAATAGTAGAAAATTAGTTTCGTGACAAGGCTCGTATTTGGCTGTTTTCCTTACACAGCACAGGGAAGGAGCAGGGCCCATCTCCAAAGAAAAGGACACTTTGCCACGTGTCTGCCTCAGCTGTTGCATGGAGACTGTGACAATCCTGCTGTGGCATCCACCAACCTGCTCCTACCACCTTGGAGAGAGGCCCTGCCTGGCCCCAGCTCTGCTGAGCTTTCTGTGGGCACGAGGGCTGCAGCCCAAAGCTTCAGGGACAGGGAGTATCTGTGGGGAGTGTCTATTCCCAGGCATGGCACAACCCCATGAAGTCATTGGAGCTCCTACACCTCTGGTAAGTGGTGCAGGGTGAAGGTCAAACACCCAGCTTACACTAAATCCTGAAACCAAGATTGCTCCAGAGCTGGCCAAGAGCTAAAATCTTCTGGACAGATAAAATCACTCACAAAAATACACCCAAGTGCCAGCCCTTCAGCAGGCACACCAGCACTTTGTATGCTCTGTCTCCTCTCCACTCTGCCAGCTGTTTTTCACTTCATGTTTACTGGTAATGCAGCAGAGCATCAGCCCCCTGGATTTCAGTAAAGTATTTACTCACACTGAAATGGGAAAACATTGCTCTTGTTAAAAACTCCCATCAGACTGAAGCAAATCTGCTCCTCAGATAATATAATGGCACTGAGATCCTCAAGAGAACCCCCTCCAAAGCTAATAAAGTGAAAACAAATCCAGTTACATTAGGTTAATTTAAAGAACTTCTCTTTTTTAAATGTACGTGGAGAGAAAATGGAAGAAACCTACTACTTTAATTCCAGCATTATAAATTTGATTTAGCGAGTGCAGTGCACACCACTGTGAGAGCAATAACAATATAGGAATGTTTTAAGCAGAGAAAATAAATTATTTCAAAAGGGAGTGGTGAGGGAAGAAATGACAAATGTGTGAGAGAGAACCCGCTCCAATATTAATTAGAGATCTGCACTTCAGTTTGCATTTGGCTTCATTAAACAAGGAACTGGAGTTAGCAGAGGCTCCAGACTCAATGGAGAAAAACAGCTGGAAACTCAGGCAAACCCCTCCAGAGGTGCCTGGTTCTTACCCCAGCTACAGGAGAGCCCTGGGTGACCAGCTCAGATTTATGCTCCCATTCTTTGCACACCCAAGTGCAAATGATGAACCCCATCTCTGGGGAACAGCTGCAGTCCCAGCTACTACAAAGGAGCAGGAGAGACTTCATGCTTAAAATCAATGAGTCCACCCAAGCTACTGCTCCCAACGGGGGTTTTAAACCCACCTAAAGTGAACAGTGATCAAGACAGTGAAGTGCTTCAGCAAGCAAACAAATGAACTGCGGGTAGTACTCACTAAATGTGGGAGCACCTCCCTGTGTTCCCCATGTCTGCTTCCTTGGGAGCCAGGAGGAAGCTGAGCATGGGATGTTCTGGACACCTCCTGCTGGGACTGAGCCTCGGGCAAACCCTCCTGCCTTTGTGCTGGAAACACTGGAGGATCTCAGAACAGAGATGTTCTCTGCAGACACAACAATACTGTTGCATTTTCCATGCACAGTCCCCAGGTTACTACCACTGCAAATCCTTTCATTTTCACAGGAACAGGTATTTTTTCTCTAGCCCCTGGAGACACTGACCCAAAACACACTCCCTTAGAGCAATCCCATGTCTCCTTGCAAGGTAACTGGCATGTTTTCCTTTGGCTTGGTATCAACCACACTCACTTCTCAAACCCTGGCAGCTGGCAAGCAATGGCTGTGGCTACATAACTTCCCCCAAAATCAGTGGGAGAGGTGAAAGAACAACAGACACCTGCCCATCCATGTGTGGAATTGCCACTGAGCCTTAGTGCTGTGGAGGTAACTCTGCTCTGCAGAGGGGACCTGCTCCTCCACCTCCAGCACCACATGGAAAAAGGGAAAGCAAACGTAGCAGCAACGTAATCCAAAGCAGATAACACCAATCAGGGAGGTATTAAATGAGGTGTCCCCCCCTCAAAAAAACCCAAAAACAAACAAACCAACAAACCAAAAGACAACACAAGGAACGACAAATTAATACACAGGCTCTGTTTTATATATAACATCTGTCAAAATACTGAAGTGTTTGCTTTGTTGTACAAGCAGGAGGTTATGATTTTGCAGACAGTCATAAAGCAGGGCAGTATTATAAAAATTATGGATTTGCTTCATTTTCTCTACTGGTTTGCAGTTACTAATTATGAGACTACTAAGTGCCAAATAGTCAACAAGCAAATCTAATTGGTATTTAACTGCAGCCAGCCAGGTTGTAGATGCATTCACAATACACACATGTGCATTTAGTTCACTGCTGGTTGCATGTGGAGTTGGGTCTACGAAAGGGAGGGCAGCACCACATCTCCCAGCCACGTGTTTGGACACACTCTGCCAGAAGGCACATCAAGGCAGCTGAGAAAGAGTCTCATTTTTTCTGACTTGGGCTCCTTATTGCAAGAACCAAGTAGCAGAAGGCAGAATATAGAACCAGAGAATGGTTTGGGTTGGAAGGACCTTGAAAGGTCACATAGTTCCCTGCCCCCAGCCATGGGCGGGAACATCTTCTACTGGATCAAGTTGCTCAGAGCCCCATCCAACCTGACCTTGAATGTGTCCAGGGAGGGGGCATCCACCTCTCTGGGCAACCTGTGCCAGTGTTTAACCACCCTCATTGTGAAGCAGTTTCCCTTATATCCAGTTTGAAGCTACCCGCTTAGTTAAAAAACATTCCCCCCTGTCCTATCAGTACAGGCTCTACTATAAAGTTTCCCCATCTTTCTTACAAGCCCCCTTAAAGTATTAAAGGGCCACAATAAGGTCTCCCTGAAATGCTCTGAATTTCTTGAGAAGTCTCAGCTGACGTGCATGTAATGCAGAATAGTGACCACACTTGAGGCTTTAATCTCTTCTAGTGCCAAAATCCAGCCCCTTTCCTGCAGCAGGGTGTGGGGACGGGCTCGTTACTTCCATAGGCTGGAAAGGGTGTGAGAGGTGGCAATGGGGTAGAGATAACTGGGGTACAAATCTTGAACTGATGCTGCAGCAAAGCCATGTCAGTCACTTACAAGCCCCCAGAGGAGCAGGAGAGTGAGGATCACTGCATCACTTTGGAGGAAAACAGACCCACAAGGACAGCAGGGACGGACAGGGAGGGAGAGGAGGCTGGGACAGGGGACGCCTCACCTGTCACACCAGAGAGAGCTGCTGTGCTAAAAAGGCTGGTGATAAAGCCAGGAACAAGAATAGGGAGGAGGAGATGAAGCAAATCAGAGTCCAGCAGCTGCACTGCAGTTGCTGGGTTCATTCCCACAGTCGTCCTGGCTGGGACAAGGGAGCAGGGAAATAGAGACATGACTTACTCCCTTCCTCCTGGCACAGCCGAGCCCTGAGCACCAGATTACAGAGCTGCATGCTCAGAAGTGATTCCCAACAGACTGGGACTGGATGCTCAATGAGGGCTCTGCTCCATCTCTGCCCTGGGGGCACCTGCTTCCTGAAAAAGCCAGAGCTGGGTCACCGTGTCCTGGGACACACTGATCCTTGAGCAAACCAAGGAGAGCAGCAGTTCACCCGAACCTCCAGCACAGAAGTGAATTTATCCTTTCTCTAAGCCCCAGTTCCCCTAGAGCATCCCCAGTCACAAGTGGGAGAATCTTGTTTATTTGACCACCACTCCAGAGGTGTAAGGAGTCGTCTGGAAATGGTACCTGGAGGATCCACGAGAATGAATAAAGCAATTCCAAAGTGGCACAAATAAAATACAGCATGACAATGAGGAAAATACTTTTGGTTTTTATCCCTTTGCAATGCAGTTATCAGTTAGCCTTGATTTGCAGTTCCACTTTACCCTGCCAACTTCCAAGTTACTTTCAAGAGTTTGGGTCAGCTTTTTTTGGTTTTTGTGGGGGTTTTTTGTTGTTTTTTTGGCCTTTTTTTTATTGTATTGTTTTCCTGAACATTTCTGGGACACTGCATTTTGATGGACTCCACAGAGGTAGTCTATGACAGTTCACCTTTAAAAGATTTAGGCAACCACAGAAAGTATTATAACAATGCAGTTTATGTAGACCTGGAATGTATTCTCCAACGAGATTAACCTATCTAATAGGATTTGGGGAAGCTTTCAGGGCCATTAGGATGCCCTGTACATGCTAAAGGCTCCAGATGCTGTAACCATTTGATTTAATCTAATCAAGAGACTGCCTAGGTGTATTTTGTCAATGGATGTTTCCGTCATTTTCATATTACATCTCAATAGACAACTCACATCTGAGCTCATCCTGTACATGCAGGCAGGCACATTTGAGGCTAATCTTCAATTATAAGAGCCACTAATTATTAAAGCCTGGTTTACAGCTGGTTGCAGTCTAATCCTGCATGGTATGGAGCATTCCCCTAAGTGCTGCTGAAGGGACACTCCACGTACCCACTTTCCTTTATTTTATCTTATAAACCATCCCACCCTGCTGTTGTTTGTCATTCATCTTCAGGAGGAGCCCTTGGTGCCCCTGGGTGCCAGGTGCTGTGCAGATCAGCAGTGCTAAGGCTCAAAAGGAAACAAAAACATCCTTACCCCGGCGCTCTTGCCGTGCAAACACAGACGACCGGAGGCATAATGGGAGAGCGGCCGGGAAGGGAGATGGAGGGGCCTCTCTGCACACATCTCATTTGATAAGCAAAGAAGATGCTATAAATCGCACTGATGAGCACTTACCCTCTGGAAGTGAGCGAGGGCCCTGTGAGGGATGAGCAAGTGCAGGAGTTACCATCTCCTGGGGGCTTTTAGCCCTAACAAAAACATTTCCTTTCTCCAGGTTAAACAGAGATCCTCAATACACATTCTTTAAATCCCACCACAGAGAGGAAAGCAAAGGTCAGCTCACAGGCTGGCGAGCACCCCTGGCTGAGAGAGAGACAGACAAATGTCTGGCATCCCCCAAAAAACTACACACATCCCCAAAACCCTACACACATCAACCGACTGCCAACTGCACACACACAGTGCCCACCAAGCACAGAGAGCACCCATGAGTGAGAGGGGCGGCAGCAACACCTGGAGCATCCAGGTGGGGCTTTTGCTCATTTGTTATCTCTGGCCTTGCAAGTCTGAGGCAAAGAGAGGGTTTTTTTAGGATTCAGGAGATTGCATTGAAGAAAGTCCTGACCACCAGATTCACCTGAGGTGAATCTGCTCCCGGGTGACCCTGGCTGTCACACATCCAGCCGGATCATTTTAAGCACACAAGGAGCAGCTGTAGTGTCAAGTGACTTTAACCTGAATTGGGCAGGCTCAGCAAGGCTGCAGATCTACCCAAGCCCTCCTTTATGTTTATTTTCAAGGACTAGTTCAGGCATCTCTTCTTCAGTGATATTAATCAGAGGAAAGGAGCAAAGATGAAAGCCTGCAGCAGCCTCTGGGCAGGATTTGTCCAACCCTGTAAATTAGCCCTCCCAGCAGATCAAAATTTGAGAAGTATGGGCACCCAGGAAACATGAACTATTTGAATTGATCCCGATTTACCAGGCTGTGAGGAAGGGATTCCTCATTCCCTGAACACCTTCTCATGTGACTTTTTCCTTACATTTTTTCCCATTATTTTTCCAGTGGAAACAATTTATTTTTACAATCAAGGCTAAAAAGGCCCAATGCATGTTACTGACAACTCAGAAACACGATGTTCCTCCAAAAAGCCTTCAACCCTGCCCCTACAGAAACCCCGCTGTCAGCAGCTTGGCTCTCTTGGCTTGCCTGTGCTGCAGAACAAATACTATCACTCATCCTGTCGAGCTTGTGTAAAATCAAAATACACCACAGGCACAGCACATGGTGTATTTTTGTTTTAGGGACTGGCTCATATATAGCAATTTGTGGTTGTGAACAGCTAGTGGAGGTTACAGAACCAGCATTTCAGGAGACACCAAAACAAAGTCAAGATGGATGGAGGGCAGCAGATGCTCAGCTCTGTAACACAGAGGAGCTCCATTGATTTCAACAGCTTTTTATTCAGGTGCAACAGTCACCAGTTTCTGGCCTGGTGCAGGCTGCCAAACACTAAATGTTCCCCAATCCCATGCCAAGGCACAGGAGATGGTGACAAACTCTGAGCAAGTCAAGTGAAATCTAACACTGGCACATGCAAAGTGACCGACTCATTCCAACTCTTTTCCCTGTGGCATTCACAGGAAAAGCTTTCAAGTTTAGCTTTCAAGTTCCCTCAAAATGCTTAAACACTGCACTTGTTTTAAAATGAGAATCAATTCTGAATTCAGGAAGTTGCTTTGGGTGTAGGTTGATGTTAACTCAAATTAAATTATAGTTCTATTTTTCTTAAACAAAAACTTTTGTCACTTCTAGAAGCCTTGCCAGAAACAAGCAGCCCCTCTGCCTAATTAAATCCACAGAGTCAAGTTGTGCAGACACAAGTCTGGCTCTGCCACCGATGCTGCAGGTGACCTTGAGCAAGTCACTGAATAGTCCCAGGACTGCCCTGTCCCACAGGAGAGCTCTCCAAGTTATTTCATTTGTACTCAGAGAATGGTGTTAAGACCCGGTGAAGAAAAGACTGAAGAAATGCAAATAACTTCATGCTTGTTCACATTGCTCACTCCAATATTCTTTTTTGCCTTAGTGTTTTTATAATGCTATTTTATTTCCTTTCTTCCTTTCTGTGCACAGGGTGTTTGTATAACAAAAACAGTACAAGCTGCTATAGGCTGTGCCTTGATTCCTTTGGGTTCCCTCGTGTTTAACAGTTCCCTCTTCCAGAGAGCTGCTCTGCCTTGGAGAGGAGAGAGCTGGAAGGGGGAGAGGCTCAGGACTGAGCCTGCATTTTGATGGAGACTAATGACAATTCCTTGACCTGCCATTTGTCCACAAATTAAAAGCCATCCCAAAACAGTCCGTAACACTTGAGCTAAGTTGCCTAAATGCACCAAAAGCTGAAGGCAACTCCTGTATCAAATCCAGCTACCGCTTTAAAAAAAAAGTAGTAATAATGGAAAAATCTTACCAGCCCTGCACAGCCCCATCATTGACTACAGAAGCACCAAGTACAAGTACAGCAGGAAATAATCTCTGAAAATTAGTGGGAATAGGCTTAAACTGAATGGGTGACCACTACTGGTTTGGACCTTAAAAAAATCTTCATTTTCTTCTTCTATGTCAACTTTGCAGACTCTCCTCTTTAACAAAGCTGACATTAAAAAAAAAGAAACTGTATCTGATCTCATCAGCCATTCTGTCTTTAAAGCATTTGACTACAATCGGCACCAGACATACTTAGCAAACTTTAAAATACAGCCTCTCAACATTGTTACAATTAAGTCACTCTGAAATGTCATGAAAAGCAATCTAGTCCCATTAAAATCTTCACACTCATTAAAAAAGCACTTACAGACTCGAAAATGTTCCTAATACATTATTTAAAGACACAAGATGTACAGTGACTAAAAACCTTGTACAGAAAGGGAATAGCAACAGTCTGCTTTAAAAAAGCCTGTGTGCAAATGTGTGTTATAATTAGCTAATTGGGAAACTGCAGGTAGAAGGCAGTTTATCATCTATTGAGTTTTGTCTAGGGGTTCTATTTATTTATTTCATTTTTTTTTTTTTAATTAAAAAAAGAGGGAAATGGGTGCTTTCTTTTCTATGGAAGGGAAAAAGGCCATTGTAGGCAATTTATGGTCACTATGCAGATGACATGTGCCAAAGCCACTTCTTTTCCTGGAAGGGATAGGGAAAACCACAGACATCCTCCAGCACCAGGCAGACTAAGATGGGGTCACTGGAAGTTGTGCCTGTGAGGACTGGAATTGCAGAACAAAGACTAACGAGCTCAGGCTGTAACACGGCCACTGTCCTCCTACAAATGATGTATCTTTTTTTTGATGTTAACAGCAGATGAAGATATAAAATTTGCATCTTTATGGAGCCCACTGCTAGATGAACCGTGCTCCTCCAGAGCCCCAGAGCAAGGGAATAACAGTGTATTCTTCTTCCAGGGAAGGCTCTCGCTTCTCCCTGCACCTCACCTCACTTAAATACTCGGATTTTAATAAGTTTTTTTCACAGTTTTGACCAGTGCAAGAAGGGAATCAGGCTGCAGAGAGGCATTCAGACTACAGAACAGAAATATCATTTGAAGGAGTTGAAAGAATAAGAAAGAATCTCAAAAGATGGTGAGAGGAATCCCCCCATCTCCAGCAGCACCCACACAAAGCCTCTTATTCCAGTAATTTAAGAAAAACAGTATTTGCTTGCAGGGAACAAGGAGCAAGAGCTCCTCAGCATCCTACAGGAGCTTCTAATCAATCAACCAAAAAAAAAAGAATAAATGATCTAATCTAAGTCAACTATCTGAAAGGCTTCCTTCTCCCCAAACCCTGACTCCTCTGGAAAGCAGTGTGGCTCAGGGAGAGTTCAGCCCAGCCTGCCAGATGCTTCCAGTTTCCTCTCTGCCTTTTCCCCAGGGAAGCATGAGGTGGCACACTGACCCAGTGGGAGCAGCCACCTCGCTGGGTGCTCTGCCAACAGCCTGTGCTGAAGGTCTGTGGAAGATCAAAACAAGCTCAGTGCATAATGAGTGTACCCAGAATAATCAGCCACCTGCACAAGTTGTGACAAGGGATCTCCTGAGTCATGCTCTTTAGCAGCCTTGCTCTGTGTGTCTCTTCCACAAATGCCTCCAGCAGATTTCCAAACCCACATCAGCTTCTCACACGCACCCAGAGGTGATGATTTCCACAGCTCGCTGCCCTCTCACAGGAAGAAATGTCTTCTTCTGCCTGTTTTGAGCCTCCACACTTCATCTGCCACCTCTAGGTCTGGTATGAAGAAGAACTTGAACAGTCACTCTCCTTTGACCTTATTCATGGCTGTATCAATGTTTATCACACTCCTGCTTAATCATCCCTTTTCCACAGTGAAGAGGTCTCCTCTGTTCACTGAAGGTGTTTTCTCTCTCTCTGATCACCACCTTCACAGCCCATCTCTGTACCACGTCCAGTTTTACTATACCCTTTAGAGATGGAGAGCACATTTAAGACACAACAATCCATGGATGTCTACAGAGATGGCATCTTGTTCTTCTCCTGTATTTCTGCTCAACAAGTCCTGATACTCCACTTGTTCTGTGAATGCTCTTGAGTGTTTCCTTAGGATTGTCCTCAGAGAGCAGAGGAAGAGTTGTGTGGAGGTTGCATATCAACCAAGGGAGTGCCCTTCCTCTGCCCATCCACAGTCCAGGAGTGCACAGACCATGGCCCAATGTCCAGGGACAGAGCAGGATCCCAACAGGACTGGGACTCATCACACACTGCTCTTTGAGCCTTGACCAACCTGGGTTAAGACATTGGAGTTGAAACACACTGAGGCACCACAGATACATCACAGTGATTTGTCACTCCAGCTCTGCAATGAACACGTTCAAGGGACATCCAAAAACTCGGTGCCTGTAGGCACTGGCAGAATGTCTGGTTCAGGCTGCAAACCCCAGAACTATAGTGCTCATTATAATATTATTAATATGCAGCTAAAGTGTAAAGAATAAGATTCAGTATTTGATACTCTCAAGAGGAAGCTACAAATTGATGAGCAGACTATGTGAATGAGTTTATCTTGGAGAATAACGAGTTTATCTTTAAAGAAAAGCCCATTGTAGGCAATTTATGACAGTTATGCAGGTTAGAGAAGGGGGGGAAGTATGGGAGAAAAGGAGAGGAGAGAAGCAATAGCATCTTTTACAAATGCCAAAGACCTGAAATAATGTCACTTTAACTGCCAAATACACTTCAGCTTTCAGGGAAATCAGTCATGACAAGGAGCAACTTCTCGAGTCACAGACAACAGAACTGCTTCTCAAATAAGCTCTCCTTAGCTCCACATCTTCACCTGGCAAAATCTGCTCCTGCTCTCAAACGTGTCCTGGGCCCCTCTGAATAAAGGTTACCAATTAAAGGGATCCTGTTGTGACACAGACACTCACTGGTGACCCAGTCCACAGCACTGACTGGTTTTCACTTGTGAAATGGCTGTATCTGAATTTAGGTCTCTAGAAGCACAAGTTTTACAGATCTTCACCCATGAATGCTCCAGCCCATGCAGAGCTCTTGTAACTATTCTCCCTGGAAAGCCAAAGGAAGGTTTCTGACATAATGGCTGTTCTTGTATGAGGTTTATCTTCCAAAACCACCCTTCTCAGCCATGCTCTTTCCAGTAGAAAATCCTGTCCACACAATCCCATCCTCTCTCACACACTCACTTGCCCCATTCACTTTTTTTTTTTTAGTAGACCTTAATAGTAGATGCAAATAGAAAAAATGTTACAGGGCATAAAATAACAACAACAATCTGGACATATTTTATTACAGTGCCTTATCATTTAACACACAATGGGAGCATGTACTGTGAAATACCACACCCCTGGAGGTGAGATATTCTATTTTAATACAACATAGAGCTTCCACAGTTTTAGCCTCAGCTCCAGTAATTTCCATATATGCAAAGATAAAAGCTAGTCCTCATAAAAAAATGTGCTATTGTGAGTATTGAACAAATTCAATGCTCAGCGGGAATGCAGGGAACTAACTATAGTCTTGCCATAGTACCCAAACTTGAATCTCCAAAAAAAAAAAAAAAAAAAAAGGCAAGGGTTGGTAAACAGACAGCTGTTTCTGTTTCCCTCCTCCACCCCTCCCAAAGCCAGGGGATTCCCACAGCTCTCAGATTTATGTTCTGAAAATGCCTCTCAAGTCAAGGCAGAGGTTTAGCTAATTGAGGCAAGGACCATCCCACCAGTGTGTGAAAATTAGTGCAGGGACTGCATCCATCCACAAACTCACTGCTGTGTGCCTGGGATGTGCATGACTCAGTGTGGGTGGATTCGGGTGCTCAGAGAACACCAGTACCTGCAGTTTGCTTGGGCTGGACTGAAGGCACCCACTGGGAACTGAGCATCGAGATCCCACTGCAGGGAAACTCCCAGCCCAGAGTCACAGAATCACAGAATGAGCCAAGCTGGAAGGGACCCACAAAGATCACAGAGTCCAACTCCCATCCCTGCCCAGGCCCAGCCCCAAGAGTCACCCCCTGTGCCCCAGAGGATCAGCCAAACCCTCCCTGAGCTCTGGCAGCCTTGGGGCTGTGCCCACTGCCCTGGGGAGCCTGGGCAGTGCCCAACCAGCCTCTGGCTTTGTGCCCGCTCATAAAGCCCCACAGCCTCTGCCTGCCCTGTGCCCAGCCTGACTCACCCCAGTGTTAGCAGCATCTCTCCTTGCCCCTCTCAAAGCACCTCCTCAGGCCAAAAGCACCATTCCCTCCCTCTGCTTCTCTTCATTCAGGGACTCACTATTTTGAGTTGGGGGAATCCCTGCAAAATCGCAGCAGGGAAGAGCCCAGACAGTAATTTGTGTTTTCCTCCAGCCCATATAAAAGTGATTCTTTACGTTTATTATTATTATTCCTTAAATCCCTTCAATTTTAAGCACTCCTACAGCCTCTCTTTCCTTCCTACTGGGAGCCTTTGTCAAGCACCCAGCACACAGGCTGAGCACTCAGCAGTGCTCTCAGGTGATGCAAAGCAGCTCCACATCCCACTCAGCCATCAGCTTGTCTTGGGGGAATGTGGAGAAAAAGGATGAAGGGGTGTGATCACACAGTGGTGAAGGCAGCACAAATCCTGTCTGTGAATACAGGCTGGCCACAAATGGCTCATTCATCTCTCCAATATCACAAAGGACTATGCTTTAGCCTTTACAGGAGCAACAAAGCTACTGCACCGAAGGAAACCCTCACTCCAAAGGGAACACTTGCTCCAAAAGGAAGCCTCGCTCCCTGAGACTGGCAGTGCTCTGCACCATTGGAAAAAACACGGAGGGCAGCTCTGGAAAGATGTCAGCAGTGATTATCTGTGTGTCCTCACGCCCCAGGGGCAGATCCTGGCACAGGAGACTTTGCTGAGGGAAAACCAGAAAGTAAAGAAAACACAGTAAAGACCAAGAGTGAACATTTCAGGAGGAAATGCTGGAGAATGGCATTTACACCTGTGTGTAAGGGGAAATGGAGCTCTCCTATTCCCACTGCCACCCGTATCCATCTCCTCCACTCTCAGTCTCAACCCCCAAATCACTCATTTCTGACATTCCCATTTACACCAACAGATTATTTTGGATTCTGTCTCAATTTATTTTCATGTGCTTTTAAATCTCTCATGCTACTAAAATATTTGCTTCATAAACAAGTGTCTTTTCCAGGAGGGCAAGGTGAGGAGCAGCTCCAGACGCTCCTGAGGGCACCTGCCAGTCAGGCAACATCTCCCCCCTCAGCAGTGTGTCCCACCAGAGCAGGGACAGCCCATAGAGCTGGCTGGCATGTCCAGAGGGCACATATCTGCCTGGGTCAATGCCATGGGAGATCTTGTTTCATGGTAAAACAATTGCTCATAAAAATTCCATTTAAGTTACTATAATTTAACATTGTCCAAATGAAAACCCAGGGGCTACAGCTGAACCTTGGGTGACTCTATTGAGTTGAAGGGCATTTTTTGTATTTTTTTGTCTTGGCTCTCTTTTTTTTGTTTCTTAATATTCATTGATCTGAACAAACATAATAATCACCATCTGTTGTGAACACAGTTGGAATGAAAAAAAACCCAACAAAAAACCAAAAAAAAAAAAGGAAGATCACATACAAGGCTGGTGTAAACCAGCATAACTCCTCTGACCCCAACAGATCCATCAACACTCAGATAAAGTGTGTCATCCAATTTCTGCCTGAAATTACTCATAACATTAAAAATATACCTTTAGCCAGAGGAGTTTTGGTTTGGTTTCTTTTGTGGTGCAGGGCTGCTTTCTGTTTCCTATTGTTCTAGTGCTCTTGTACACTAAGTGGAAGAGGATCTTGGATCTTGACATCCCACTTCACCAGAGAGATGTCACAGGCAGCAACATCTGTGCCTCTGCCTGCGAGTCAGGCAGTCAAGCACCTCCTCAGCCCCTCCATTACTGGACTGAGACATTGAATAAATTCCCTCCTCTTCTACAGAGGGTAAAAACAACAGAACACAAGCAGGAATGTTTAATGACTCAGTGCCACAGAAAATAAATGGCTTAAAAACATAAGTGCTTTTCGGGAAGGCAAGCTTTCCACTGCTGGAGAGGAGCTGAAGCTGACTGGATCCTTAACCATTGCAGGTGCCCTCACCACCACACATCCAGCACCTCCACCACGGAGCCCTGGAGGTATGATCCAGTGTTTGAGATCCCAGTCCACTCCCTAGGCACCTGCTGGGGTCCTCTTTTGAGCCAGGGGGGCACAAGGGACCCTGCTCTGGGTTATTTTTGCAGATGCACGGGGTGCAGGCAGCTGGAGACAAGTGGACTCAGGGATGGTGAGCAGGACATACCATGCCCATGGTCACTCTCAGCATGGTAAAAGCAGCACCACTGAAGCCACAGGCTCACCCAAAATCCAAACAGTCCTGACTCATGGGTACAGTCCTACAGGAGACATGGACCAACTCCCACTCAGAGCACTCGAGGACAAATAAGGGAAACAGGTTCCAAAGAAAGAAGTCCTGTCCCCATGTATTACGCATTCTCCAACTGCTCAGCATCTTGCAAAATGCTTGGAAAACTCCAGCCCCACTGAGGTCAGCAGTGAGGCTGGAGAGAGAGGACAGGCTGGGGGTGGGTGTCAGGATCAGCCCCAGTACCCCTGAACACAAGGTGAGAAGTTGTGGCAGCCCCACACCCATTTACATGGCTTGGGTGCAACACAGTGCAAAACACCACAGGATCTCAACACAGCTGATTACAAACAGGAAAACAAGCAGCAAAAATACAGCTGAGATTTTCCAGCACGCACATATACTGGCAAAAGATTAGGCAGTCACCATTCACCAGTGACTAGTCACCAGCCTTTTTTAAAAATAACAACCCACAACACCTCTAGCCTCCCAAGTGCCACCTTACTCCCATTTCCATGTAACTTCTGCAGCCAGAATCCTAACGGCACCAGAGAATGGCACAGACCACCTAGATCCAGGATGAGACTCTTCAAATGGTTAGAGGAATTGATTTTCAGCAATAGGGGGATTTTTGCTGGATTTGGAGCATTTTTACGGATTCTGGTGGAAGTTGGCACTGAAATGATGCTAGACTTGAAGTGGAATGGGATCTTTCATATCACTGGAACAGGAAACAAACTGTAGGAAAGCTCAGATGTGATGTAGGATGAATTGCAATTGGTTTCTATCTCTGGTGAGTGGCGAATTTATTACTACACTCCTTCTAAAGCATATCACACTGATCTCAAACCTTCACATTGTCATGAGTTTCCTGGACAAGCAGGATTATTTTGGTATTAATCCTTCGCTAGATTTAGCAGTGCCTCGGAAACAAACTCTGCATGAGAGCCAATCTCCCTGATTTCTCCACCTGACTTTTCTTGGCTCCCTCTATGAGTACTGGCAGGTATTTCTAAGCCCCTGGCATCATTCAGCCCAGGGCAATTAGCATTATTTTGTCAAAAAGGACTTTAAGTGCATGCAACCATACGGCAACACGGTTCCCATTGCACTCGTCAGGAGAACAGACGGGGGTTACATTACCTACCACTTTATAACACACCTATTATACACATTTTTCCTGGATAACACTAAGCCTGAGCCTTTTGCAGTCCTCAGGGAGCCTTCTCACTGATGAGGTGGATCTGGCTTTAAAAGGCAGAGTGACCTAAAACCTGAGGCTTAAAGTGTTGCATAACCTTTAAAAGGAAAAAAAAAATTACAAATTAAATTTCCAAATAAACCAGAACCTCAAGAAAAGAGTCTCAGCTCAGTATTCAGAAGCCTTTAGCCACATGTTTCTAGCTAGCATTTAATGTAGCTGGAAGGGTAAATCCCCCTCTCAAGGAAGAATATGGCCTTTAGGTTTCGCATCCCAAGGGATTAAGAATGGAGAAGTGGGTTATTTGCATTAACATTGAAAAATGTGTATTGCCAGATACTGAAAGAAAAAAAATAAATAAATAGCAATGTCCTCCCACAACTGTACTCTGCAACATCCAGAGAGTGGACAAGCAAAACAGACATCAAGATAAATCACACAACACTTTCAAGAAAAAATCCCTAAATTTTCTTCCTTGATGTTTTCACACTGCATCAAGGATGTAACAGTAGCTACAACAAGGCTTCCAGCAAACCAACAACATCAGCCATGGGGATAAAGCCTAATTTTACATCAGGTGGGCCAGGTTAGTTCACGGCATCCACCATCAATGGCACAGCAAAGGTTTCCCCACCTCTCCAAAACCCAACAAAACCCAACAAAACCCAAAACATCACCAGGTCAGGCGAGCACTGCAGCCTGGTTTGGGGTTGATTTGGGGCAGTGGAAGATTTTGCTTATTCGCTCTTTGCCCTGCAAAGGAAGAGCAGAGGAATCCACAATGGTCTGTCATCTTAGTGCCCTATGAAAATTAAAATCCCCAGTGCATCTGAAGCAAGAGTTTGCTTATGTCTCTGCATAGTAACAAAGTGTGAATCTTATCCTGTACAAAAGATGATCACAAAGGCAAAATTCATTTCAAGCTCTTTGTTTTCACAGGGATACTGAGAATAAAAGGTGCAAACAACCCAGAAAGAAATGGAGCTGACCTGTCCCTTGCTCTTCCTTCAAACAGAAGCTTCATTCACAGCCCTCAGCACCACAGACCTCTATCAGAAGGAAATCTGCCTTATCCAGGGCACCACCTAGATATTATGTCTAATTCCAGAAGCAGAGAAAATACAGGCTCTTGAAAACAATGTTCCCCCTCCACATCCACGGGCTGAGCCTGAGCCCTGGGGAGCCCATGGCCGGTTTCCATCAGCTCAGGGTACACGGTGCAACCCCACAACAGCCAAAAACGAGACTGTATGTGCATGTACACACACCCACAGACACACAGGGAAAACTGCTATCAATTATGCTAGTTAATTATACATTATAATAGAATTAGAGTAAACCCTCCTCATTATGTGCTGGCCCAGCCCCTGCTCCACAGCCAGCTGACCACAGGCTGCACTCCTGCCAGCATTAACCTTTATCTGCGCCTCGCAGCCCCGCCGAGCGCTCCCAGCATCAGGCTTGTTCTGACCTTGTTCCTGGCTGACCTTTCTCTGAAATCTAACATTTGTAGCAGTCCTGGAGACTGACTCATCCCCCACGGCCTTGCAACCACGATACATTTTTGTACAGGATCTAAAACACAGGACACCTTGTTTTTTGCCATGTTCCCAGATCCTTGCCTGCCATTGGAGGTCCTCTGCCCTTCACCTTTCTCAAAGGGGCTGTGACATTACCAAGACAGTTTACAACTGCTGCTATATGTTCAGTTATTAAAAGGAAATCCTGAGGGACATCTCATTATTATTACTGTTTTGCACAGAGGCTGTCAAAAAGGGATAATCACAGATGTGCCTGCGAGCAGATCTCCGAGTGCCCTGGCTGTGCCTCTCGCAGCTGCAGCAGCCCCAAACCAGGGCACTGAGCCTCCCAGAACAGCCTGGAACCCCAAACTGTGACTGCAGCAGATTAAAGGGACCTTTCACTGCTGTGATTCACTGCTGGAGGAAGCAGTTTCTTGCTGGATTTTCAGAGTGATGGTGTTTAACATAGGTGCCTGTGTGGGGTCATCAGCTCCCACAAGCGACACATCCTTAAGCATCTCTGACAAGTCCTGACTCCACAGACTTGCACTGCGGAGACAAAATCATCTTCATGCACAGGCGGAAGCTGTGACCTGCATAATATTTGCTCTGCGAAGTAAACCTTCTCTATTTTTATTTATTTTTAAAGAAAAGTAGACAAACAAACCCAGAATAAAGTTCTCCTTTGAAGGGTTACAGAAAAACCTGTCAGGAGGAGGAAGAGTCCTTCCAAAAAGGGCAAAGTCCCAACTGCCACATAACTGACTGGACACAGCAGTGCAGTGAAGACAGTAATTTAGACTCCCAGGAGCACGGAGAGTGTGGTTTAACAGAGTTTCCTTCTCTTCCCCTACAGGAATAACACAAAGCTGCAAACAGCCTCCTGGTTCCAGTCTCTGCTGTGCATTCCCTATGACCTTCCCCATCGACTTTCATGGGGGCTTAGATGTCAGAAATGATAACTGGAAAACACATTTGCGAGGGAAGGTCCAGGTAGGATTATGTTAAGGGAGGAAAAAAAGAAAAGAAGGGAAAAAATTATGAATAATAAAAAAAAGATTGACTAAAAGTTTAGCTCAAAAACGGGTGAAGCTTCCAAATTGGCAAAGGGAGGTATTAAGTAAAAAAACAATAATTCCCTAAGAAAGTTCATAAAACCGATTAAATAACTCACAAATAAAAGGCACAGCAAAATTTGCCTCATGAGAACTTTCCCCATTGTACAAGCACAGTGTACACGAGATAAAACCAACGTGGCTGCTGAGAAGTGGCAATGGTGACAGCTGAGGGTGAGACACACCAAATGCTTCAGAAAGACATGAATTTGTTATTGAGCAGATCTGGTGATTGTCACAGACATACCCCAGGCAGAGGTCACTGGCTGCTTCCCTGGTTTCACTCTGCCCACATCAGAGACACAAAACCCACTACCGACAGAGAAAGAGAATTTTTTCTCTTTTTTTTTTCTCCCCCCCGACCCTTACTTCTCCCAAGATACAGAGCTTAAACAACTCAACATTTAAGGATCATCAACAAAAGTCACAAATAGCTGTATTTTAAAAAATTGCTTTAACATTTTAAACCCTCAAATGTCATCCAAAATAACTGCATTCAGCTTGAAAAGATGGTATTTTTCACTTCGCAGATGTCCAGTGGAAGACCTGCGCAGGGTTTATGTCTTGCTTTCAAATGGCATTATTTCAGCCTTGCAATGGAAACTCTTCTTTCTTCAGAGAGGTTCAGTGACTGGAGAGGAAGAGATACTATGAGCCCATGGGAACTAAAGACTATTCCCCTCCATCCTTAGGGAACTGGGGAGCCCCAGAAAGAGCCTCCGGGTGACGGACGGACACAAAAGCCACCAACCACTTACAGTGGGAGCAGAAGGCAGGAACCCAGCCCCATGCTGAAGAGCAGTGAACCTGCTGGCCACATCCCATGGAGCCTCTGCCCTGTTCCTGCTGCTGCACTGCCCTCCAGAACTGAGATAATCTGGCCTTTAAATAGGGCTCACAGCACCTGACCCCAAACCCGCAGAGCAAGGGAGGGCAGGGCGAGCAGGACAGCGTGTCAGGTGTTGAGGTGAGGTGGTCTTTAATAACTCCTAGGTTTTGAAAAGGCTTTTCATGCATTAGATCCACCCTTTTTCTAACACTATCAGGAAAAAACTGCACTTATGAGAGGAAGGAGCATAAAAAAGGTAATAAACATTTAATGATCCAATAATTGGTTATATTGGAGTAATCACTGTTCAGTAATTAACTCCTATTCCTGCTTGCTCATTTGATATTTTCTGTACCCTTTGATAGGTTCCTGTGACTATCAGCATTCCTTAGAAACTCTTACACTGAAACCTTTTGATGAAGCTTGAAAGCAATGACACCATTAATCACTGCACATGTCCCAGTGGCTTTCAGACTGTCTGAGACGAGGCCTTTCCACCCTGAACATCCCTCCTCAGCCGCCTTTAGCACGGCCACTTGGCCCTAGGATTTGAGATTTTTCTCCCTTGCTTCTTCATGTTCCTGGAAAAATGAATTAGCTACACATTTTCTGTGCCAAAGGGTTAGTGGGGAAGCACACCAACATAAAATTACATCTTGAAAGATAACAAAAAATAATTACATTGCAGTGTCACGGAAGAATACAGGGAACAGCTGGCATGTTGTTGCAATGTAAAACTAGAATTAAACTCAGGTTGGTGTCACTTCCAACTAACTGCCCATGGTAAGCAAGAGCAGAGACACTGGGCTTCTGCCACAGCTTTCCACAGCCAGTCCTTTCTTACCAACAGCCACACAAAGCAGTGGGAGAGCAGAGAGTGATGGCACAGCTTCATTTCAACCATGGCAATCCCACCCCAGCTTAGGAAAGAGGGTGAGGGCTCTCCCTCAGAGAGAGCCCAGATGATCAGCTTTATCCAAACAGGTATTTCTCCAACCCTGATCCTAAATCTAGCCAACTCTGGTAAGTATTTTAATACAAACTCACATAATGAAAGGAGGCTTCATTTATGGTCTTTAAACATTAAAAAATACATTGCACAATTTACTTCTCTAGAGTAACAGCTCTGTGATTTAACAGCTCTAAATATGTATAAGAAAAATGATGGTATAGAAATGCTGACTCCTGTGTTTTCCCAAGTAACAGATATCCTTGCCTGGGAAAAAAAAACCACACACACACACAAAAAAGCTAAATTTCAGTTACTCTCTTTGGGGTGGATTTTTATCTCTATCACATCAATGCAGAGCCAAAGTAAAGCCCTGGCATTTCCTTATACTCCACATTTATTGTGCCAGACATTTGTTCAATCAAAAGTTCTTTCTCAAGACAAATATCTGCTGAGGTTTTTTTTCCTCCTGTGTGAATCCTTTACCCTATATTTATTTTCAGATGGCACCATCTTATACCAAATCAGATCTGCTGCTTGCAGTGGAGCTGCCTTTGGCTGCCGTGATCTGAGTATCAGGTGCTGTTCTTCCAGAACATACACACACCTCCATCAGCACAGACCACAGAGCAGTCATGTCTGCCTCAAAGATTTTAAAAACCAGGGTCACAGAGGAACACGGAAGAAAAAGGATGATCTTCAGAAGTCAAATATTCTGCCCCAATTGTCAATATTATGCAAGATGCTGGTATTGCAAAATTGTATTTTTAACTGCTGCTATGTAAGTTAATGGAAGTCAGTTAGTACAAGGAATACTGATATGGAACATGAAATACCAAGTTAAACAAAAGCACACACATGGAGCAGTCAATTCTGCCCTGCATGGGCCAGGGGAATTTCCTAAAGCACAGGGAGCTGGAGCTAAGGTGTTCCCAGAGCTGAACTGGAGGGAATGTGAGCTGTTTGCATGTTACTCGTGTACTTGAAGGCATTACTAGTGATAGGAAGGGAGGGTGACAGGGAAACAGATTGAAAGGGGCAGGAAAATTAGAGAGAGCTCCTTGCCATTAATGGAAAAATAACTGCAGAGTGTTGTAACAGATTCCTCCTCTTTTGTATGCATAGGAATATTTATTTAATCAATGGTCTGTAACAAAACAGGCCTCTGGTGAGCTATTGTGGAGAGCAAACTCCATTCAGGGAGTGGTGATTTGAATCCTGCCACCTGTTTAGCTGGTACTGGAGAAAGCAACAATATGTAGCTGGATGGCAAGGTGTGTGCCCCAGGGAGAGGAGGAAGCTCCCTCTCAGAAGCTTCCCAAAGTAATTACCCAAAGTAATGCCACTTGCCAGGGAAATCTTGATGACTTGTCATTACCAGGACTTCCTGCAAGCAGAGCTACAAAGCTCACCATTTCTCTTAGGCAGAGGTAAAATCCAGTCCCATTCAGCAGAGACTTCAGCTTGTCAAGATTTCCACTGACACTGTGTGTTACACCCAGACCGGGACCTGTGCTCGAATCCAAACTCACGCAACATCCTCCCTGCAGACACAGACCAGGCAGGGCACAGCAAACATCAAACATGAAAGCTTTCAACAAACCCAGGCTCCTGCCAGTTAGTTATTTCAGTCCCACTGTTACTGGTGGTCCCCCAGCCAAGCTGCCTGCTGGGGCTTTTCCAGCATGGCCAGGGATGCTCCGGCACGTGGCCATGTCCTGCATCCCACGGGATGATGCTGAGCTGAACCAGGAGGCAGAGTTTGGAAGGCTCCTTGGCCCTGCAGCTCCAGGAGCTGTCTCACCACCAGGTTTGACCTCCTGAAGGCCCCAAACCAACTCCAAGCCACTCTCCCGAGCTTCCCCTCAAAATAAACTATTGTTTAAAAACAAGTCACTGTTAGGAAGCTTCACATTAAAGATATTTTCTGTATATACCTTATAACATCCCACCCCTGACTGCACTTCAGCAGATTTTAAGTGCCCTGTGCTATGGCTTTTAACAACATAGTCAAGCACTTTCTTTAAGAGGGACTGATTTAAACATCTGCATAAATGAGTCCTCAAATAAAGGCCTGACAAGGGCCCACTGAAAAATCTGGGAATATCAGTGGGAGCTTCTCACTGGACTTCGTTTATTTCTCATTTCTGCACTGTTTGCAGCAAACACACACCATATACGTGAATTTGGTGTTCACCTTACACAAACCTTATCATAAAGCAGCTTTGCTCTTAAATTTGTTAAATGAGGATTAAAAATCCCCAGTATTTATTTATTTTTATAGGCCAGCTAGCACCAGAGATATACCAGTTTTATGACATATTACACCTGCAGACCCTGGCATTAATGACAGACATAATTTGTTTATCGCAGTCACAGCTGCCAGAGTTAGTAATACATCCTTTAACATTTCTTGTAGGTAGAATGAGAGTTTCTTCCCTTTTCTGCAATGGATTTAAGGAAAGATATTACCATAAATAGCCTTGACAACCACCACAGCTGGGACAGATAATGTTGCAAGTGACTTGAAACTGAAGCAAGCCATAACTAAGCAACACCAATTTTTACACACTTGAAAATCCTAACAGAATAAAGAAAGATAAAGCATTTATCAGAATTTCACTGTGCTACCCTTCACATCAGATTTCCTTAAAAAAATTGACTGATGCCAACAATTTTAAGGTTTTATATAAAATATAAATAAAATTATAGCTTTGTTTTAAAAAGTGGTTGAAAATAACAAAAGTGCTTTCAGTTATTTAAATAGGTGTTCTAGCCAGGTCCCTGCTACACACGTACAGGCATTGGTCCTTTGCAGTCCTACAGGAAAATTATGTCGATATTTTATGTTAACCACTTACTATTTGAGCATCCTGCAGATGCTAATTAAGTAGCCAGGCAGTCTCTGAAGAGGGACAGTATTAATAAACCCATTTTGTGGACAGAAAAACTCAGCTACAGCAAAACTAATGCTCCAGCTCAAGGTGATCCTTAAGCACATATTTTGGCTTCACACTAAATACTACCTCACACATCACCATTGTCCCCATACACATGCTCTTCTCAGTCAAGAGACCCAAACCTACATGCCTGGATGCAGCACCTCCCCTGAGCACACACATGAATCCAACTCCCAATCCATCCCTACTCAGCACAATCCCAAAGCAGGTGCTCACACGGCCATGCTGAACTGGGAAGGGAGCGACTGCTTCAAGGTTATGGAAGAACACTGTGCTTACACAGAAACCAGCCCATGTCTCCCAAGGACCAGCTCGGCATCTTAATTAAAAGAGTGTGTTTGAAGGTCAAGAGATATCAGGAGTTGTTTTGGAAGGGACCTGAGCAAACCCAAACACAATGGCAAGTGCACGTGATGAGGGTGAAGGTGGCCATGGGCCAAGCCCCAATCTGCCTCAACGTCCCAGCTGGGCAGAGCAGAAAAAGTAAGACAAAAACAATAACAAAACTACAGAAGAAGGATCTTAACGTGTATTATCCCTCTCACTCTCTGGTTTTACCCTTTGAATGGTGTAAAGAACATGAGCATCACTCCAGGCTGGAGAGAGGCTGTGTGCCACATCTATGCCATGTGCATCTCACTGTGATAACTGCAGACTCCCAATCCACCCCGGAAAATCCACACCTGAAACTGTGAGGGCAGAAAAAAAGGTAAAAGCTGAACAGATTGCCCTATACACTGAAATGTGTGGAGCTGGGCAGCTCCTTTGTATGCAAACACAAAACAAGTACCCAAAATGTTCAGAGCAGAGCCCAGCATGGAGGACTTAAAAAACACCCTTAAAGATTCAAAGCCAATTTTGTGGGGTTTACATTCTGCATATTTTTCCATGTTGTAACTGGCACTTCCCACTGAGATGTCTTAGAAGTCTTGTCAGTGTGGATGGTGAGCCCTGACCAAGCCCTGCAGGCCATGCAGGGTGAGGTGGGGCCACGGCCCTGGGACTGAGGTGCAGCTTCTTACCACGTATGGCAGCACAAGAGATACCTCCTTCCCCGTGTATTGGAAGGGATATTATGTCAGATACCTTCAATAAACAAACAAACCCTTCCCTAACCTATAACATAAACCGACACAGTCAAGTGCAGCCTACCCACATGAAAATGTGGTGACCCACACTCTAACACTGTAATCTAATCCTTGAACTAAAGACAGTTTAATGCCTTTACAAATCCATATGTTTTCTAATACCACCATTGCTGTCAGCAGACTACAGGAGTGCCTCTTTGAAGATGGAAGGAAAATGACAAAGCACATCATTGTGAAGGCAATTATATGCTGCAGTAACCATTTTACAATGGCCCATATGGGCTGTATTTCAACAACGCAATTTCCAAATCTGCCTTAGCAAACATATATCTCCATCCCAATCCCAGGTAGATTTTGCAAAACAAAATAAGACTGCAGCCAGAACAAATCCAAAATATGGATAACAGATGTAAAAATATGCCAACAAGGATACCAGAGCAATTTTTTTGTCAGAGTACCAAACAAAGAGAGCAGCCACAGCAGACCTCACGAGGCCATTCACAGCAAAGCTGCCCATTCAAGGGACTTAAGAGACCTGGGTTTATCAGAAATCTGATTATACACTCGCGTGCTCTCCTATGCAGCTGCCCAATTCACTGCTGCAGTTGCTGGTCCATCCACCTCCCCGGAGACCACAGGGCAGGGGAACTGCAATCCTAATTTAGAAGGGATTGCAGTTAAAATCAGATATGAACCAAGGCTGTGCAGGCTTACTCCAAATCCTCTCTGACGTCCAAGACCAGGGCCTAAATGAAGGAAACTAAAAAAAAAAAAAAACCTAAACCAAAAAAACAAACCCAAAAACTCACGTCCCTACACTTCTGAGAGCTGCAGTTTTTCAGATGCCTGCTCTGTTTACCTCGCTGTGGTAGCTGGGGCCATGCCACACCCAGCAGCCCAGTCCCTTGGGAGGCACAGAGCAGTGAAACTGCAGCTCCAGCCCAAAATCCTTCCCTCCTGTTGAGGGAGAGAAAGGAGCCAGGGCTGCGGAGCACCCTTCACGCGGCAAAATTATGCAAAAGCTGTACTCTAGCAAAAAGTGGGTTTACTTGTGCTGCTTTTCAGTAATCCCCTGCAGTGGTCCATTGCTTTTGGGGGCTCTGGGATGGATCCCTGTTCTGTGATATCTCTGTGCCAGTGGCACAGTTTTCTAGGGGCTCTGGGGTAAGCCAGAGAGGAAAAACAACCAGACAGACAGGAGGTGCTCAGAACCCTGAAGGGCTGCACCCTAGACCTACAGGTGGGATCCAGGCTGCAGGACAGCTGTTGGACAGACCTACCCACATTAGTACCAGAAATAAAGACAGCAACAGACATGAATGTCTTTCTCCCAGAAGTGACATAGTAATAAAAAATGCCTTAAGCTGCCTGTAACAAAGAGAGAAACAGTAAAGGTGAAAATTTACAAGTTCATTGCCAATTCATTAACAACAAACCGGCTGCATCGTATATCTTACATTTCAGTGCCAAGGGCAGCAAGCAGAGGATATCCTGCCAGTCACACATGCACAGCACAGAGCAAAAAACACCAGCAACAGGGAAACCTGGAACTGGGTATTCAGTAGCATGATCCAGCTCTTATCATTGTCAGCTCCTCAAAATGATCCTGTGAAGCTGGGCAAAAGCACTTCAAAAACTTTAATCCATGTGAAATATTACTTCCTGGACCCGGAAATTCAATCCCCAGCAATGAAAACAAAAGCACACTCATAAATGCACCTTTCAACTCGGCCACTATAGCCATATTTAGGCTCATGTTCTCTCAAAAAAAAAATCCTTTACTCATTAATATAGAGTAAACTTGAAATGATTGCTGTAATTGCAGTTAAAAAATTAATCATGTTTTGAGATAAATGCAGATAAAAGCATGTTTTACTAATTATCTTTTGAAGCTTCCGCTCATGAAAGATTAAAGGTGGAAGAAAAGTTGTTGAAATATTGAAGACAAAAATCCTAACATTTGAAATCACTTTGAAGCCACATACCTCATATGATTGATCCTTAATGTCCAGATGTACTAAAAAAGGAGTCTCTTTAATTTAGAAAAAGCCTAACACAACATGCCTGTTGGAGCTTTTATGCAGTCAGCTCTCTGGAAATCGGTGTGTTGAGCAGCCCCCGCTCTGCAGAACTCCAGCTCACAGCTGGATTTTCTTCTGGTTCATCCCCAACTGGGGCAAAGAACAAGCCTGAATTGAAAACTGAGTTCAAGAACTTTGGGCTTCACTGAGCTCTCCAGACCTGCTGCAGTATCAACGTGCTTATAACTAGTTTTACTAACCCGAGCAACCATCTGAGGAAATGCCATCAAATCCACAAAAGGTGGGACTTTTCACACTCAGGGGGGAGGAGCTGGAGGTACCAACTTCAGGGTTTTACCAGAAAACCCCCATCACCTGCCATGGGGTTATTCACAAGCCACATTAACACCTGTTTCCATCCCCAGGGCATTTAAGGGAATGCAGGTTATCTGGGGTGCAAGTTACCCAAAACCAAGGCTGATACTTTGATTCACAGCCCTGGCAATAACAAGGCAAATAATTGCCTTCCTACTCCATACCACCAGTCTATTTTACATCAGCACTTTGCAGACTGAGCGTTAATTTCGAGAGCAAATCTGCTGACCCCAGGCTGAAGTGGATGTCCGCAACTGCACTGGAAACATTTTAGGCTTCTGCAAATTCAAATAAGTTGAAAAATACTGTTACAGAAAACTGCTAAGATACGTTATAGCCATTTAACAGACCTAGTAACAATTTACACCAAATTGGTGCAACTGTATAAATTTCAGAAGTTTCCTTAGTGGCCACCCCAGTCACCTGCAGCACCAAAGAACCAAACCCAAGTGTTATAGGGCAGTTTTCAAAAGCATTTATAACTGCACTCCAATGCTACCGAGACCAATGTCAAGGACTCTTTAGTCCTCTGGAGTTTCAAGAGTTGAGGCAGATCTGAAATGGTGCAGCTGACACCCCTTTCCCAAGGGAAGGGTCCCACCCTAAAGAACAGCAGCCCCTGCTCTGGATTTCCCCTTATCCTTCCCCCTCACCCCGTATCCTTTAGCCCCCTTTCCCATCACGAAGCAGAGGTGATACCAAACCATTAAATTCTACCCTTGTTACAAACCTGAGCAGGGCTAAGTAAATGATTAAAAAGTTGGATTTTTCATAACCACATATCCAAGGAAATTTGCCAATGTCCTTTTATTTGCATATCTGGCAGACTGCCCCAGACAACTAATACATAAGTGACAGCGTACAGGTGTATTAGTTTAGAGTTTGCCTTTAATCTAGAGGTGTCAATTTGCTTCTGTTTTAATTACATCCATCTTGATATGTTATTACAACCTCATGAAACTTCTTCATTATGTGAATGGCTATAAATACACACACATGACAAACAGTTGTTATAAATTTTCTGGTTCAGCAGTGGAGGCACAATAGCCCACACATCATGTACATTTAAAATTGCAGCGCTCCCTCTCCTCTCTACCCACTCCCATTCCCCTTCCTCCTCTTCTCTTTCATCCAATACCAAAATACTTTTCCCCCTATACTTAATGAACCCTCTAAAATTCCTTCACTAGTAGCAGCACCCCAATAAAAATACTATCAGCTTACAGAGACATTTCAGCCCATGTGTCCTTCTGGGCTCTGCCTCTGTAAGAACGTCTGTTTGTCATTAGGCAAATATAAGAAGATTGCACTGAGGTCTTATAAACACGCAAAGATCCACTTTTGTAGCTACATAATTCACTGAGTTTTTCAATACACATTCTGAGGTTGAAAACTTGGCAAATGCATACACCAGATGTATCTTTCTGATCCTAGAACTCATTAAAAATGACTTTTTTTCCCCCTTTTTTTTTTCTTAAAGTCCAGCAGACTCAGCTGTTGAGCCACATTAATTGCATTTTTATTATTTTTTCCGTAGAGTCACTGCCTACAAGCACAATAGATAGACAGTAAAAATTACTAGAAGTTTTAGTCATTCAGTAATATCCAAATCCCATAAAATAAAGAGAGGCATTTTGGTCCCCTGAAAACAGACGATTTTGATTTTCAATAATTATTTTGAATTTTCTTTAAAGGAGGAAGAGAGAGGAGAAAAGACACAAATTCACACCAAGAGATTCCACTCAAAGGTCAAAGTGCCCTTGACATGCATTAAAACCCACAATACTAACAGAGTTACAACATAAATTGTCCCCAACAGCAGCACTTCTTCCCTTGCCTTCTTCTTGGAGGTCAAAACCACTTTCACTGCCTCAGCCCTCCATCAGTGTCTGCTCTGATGGGTGTCACACCATGCCCAGCCACTGGACACATCTGGCCAGCTCTGGAGCAATCTGCAGAGCAGCTCTTGCAACAGCAGCAGCTCCCAGCTCCTTGCCCTGGGCATTCTGGAAGCTGGGCACCAGATGCCAGTTTCTGAAGGACCCTTGAAAGACATCCATTGTACCCTCTGAAGACATACAGCTCTAAGCACCTGGATTTGCAGAGGCCAAGATGAAGGTGACAGAAGTTGTCAGGAGCCAGGTGAAGAACAGAGCCTGCACCCCCTCAGTTGGACAACCCCATTTAGGGCAACGAGCCAGGTCCTTTGGCCACCTCTCCTCCTTTCCCACCACTCACGTAAGCAGATGTCTCAACCAAAAAAAAAAATAGGCAGATCCTCTGACTGAAAGGTCTCAGGCCACTTAGGACTTCCAGAGTGAAAATAAATAAAAATCAATGCCTTGAGCAATCATCACCATGTTTGTAGCTCAGCAGTAGGAGGTGGTGTGCAAACAACAAAACATGGGCTGTCAAAACTTGCCAAGAGGGAGAAGTTACACCACATGTGTTTGATACCCAGGGCCACCCCTCTCCCACACCCAAGAGCCACCCAGGTGTGGTCCAGGAGAATCTGGTGGCAAGAATTTCTGTCTTATTGGTTCCACTTCACAGGCAAAGAGATTAAAATGCCTTTACTACACCAGGAGGGTGAGTTAGGAGCAGATGTAGGACAATCCAGAGCAACCTGCAGGAGGGTCCCCAAGGAAAGGTCACCAGGGACACAGTAACCCCTACCTGCATGTAGGGAAAAAGGTGATAGTGGCTCTGGATTTCACCGACAGGTAAGGGGGTATCTGCACCAGGCACTGTCACTGTTACACACTCTCCTATAAAACAGTGTTCCTCTCACAGTCAGCCTCTGACAGAGAAAGGCTTCTCACAAACTGTCATGAATTTGGTCTGGATCTGACTGCTATTTATTTCACAGGAGAATAAAATATGTTTTAAAGTCTGATACAACTGTTAGAACTACTCCACAACACACGAGTACCTCTTCAGATGGTTTCACTCAAATGATGCTCAACACAGGGCTTGTCTCAAAGGCTGAAGATGTTTGCTTCTTTTCATGAGCTCATCCAACAAAGGACAAGCCTAGGTTTGTGTGTGTATGGGGAGGACGGGCTGACAGTGGTTTTATTCCCAAACCATTAAGTAGTCCCATTTGCTACCAAATAAAAGTACAAAAAGAGCCAATTTATAAGAGCACTGATTCTAGAGGAGAAGCAACTTCCACTTCAGGAAGCTGGCAAACACATGAGACAGATGAAAGGGTGACCATTTCTGGAGAGAAAAGAATTGAACTCCTGTGTGGCTGTGGAATAACTATTCCTATCTGGTGTTGGGATATTAATCATATCAGTGGTCTGTGCATCAGCCAGCACAACACAATTGAAAGTTCAGACAGCCAGGAACTTGGGAACACCAGATATCAGCACAGTCTGCATACCTCCCATGTCTTTGTGTCAAGAGATTTTAAAATCAGCAGGACCAAGATGCACACCAAATAAACCCACATGGAGCACATGTCACGCAACACCATCAAATTAAACCTCAAGGCAAAACCTCACAAGCAGAAAAGGATGTGCAGGGCCAAGGGACAACCTGCTTCTTTTGCTGACTTTTTCTACCATTCCTACACAGAGGATGACAGAATCAAAACTCCTTCCTATAGTATTTACCAGACTAAAGGTTTACCCTTTTGGTTAAAACCTTCTCTCTCCACCACATGAGCATGTGAACTTCAGAAGCAGTGTTGCCAAGACACAAGGAGAAAAATCTCAAGACATTAAGGTAACACACTATTTAAAGCCAAATTGCACAGCAGAGCTGAGCTGAGGATCTGACAAATCACCACTGCCTATTCTGCTGTTGCAGCAAAACAAATCCCTACCTGCATTAGGCATTTCTCATTACTTACAAAGTGGATTTTCATATCCATTTTATAACAAAGGAGTTTAGAGGACTAGGATGTTCTGAAGTGGTCTTCACCATGGCTTGGCATTGAGTCAAAATGACAACTGACTACCCAAAAAAACGTACACAGCTTGTAATTTGTGGCACTTACTGAGACAAACCCCAATGAGAACACCAAATCATAAGGATGATGTACAAGAACACAGAAAAACTTGGAAGCAATTTTCCCTCACTGAACCAAGGCAACACTGCAGTTCAAGTGAAGGAAAACTGAGAGTTAAACATTTCCACATTTCAGCCCGCAACTTCCTAACTCCATTACCTTCTTATTAATTGCATTTGAGACTTCACTAAACTTGAGCTTGGGCTATTTTTAAAACCTATCTGACTCAACTTATTGTTGCTCAGAACAAAGATTAAACTTCTAATTTAGCTGCAGATAATTACAAGGCTGCAGGGCAGACCCCTGGTTTAACGTGGTAGGGTCTTCCAGTCAAGATGATAGAAACAGTCTTCAAAAACAAAAATGAAAAAAATAGTATCAGGGACAGAGGAAAGAGGGGATCATCCTCACTGAGTGAAGAATCTTTCTGCTTCCTCCCACCTGAAGTTACCAGGATTAATGACTTCTTAAGCAGGGACAGATTTGGTTGAGTGTTCCCCCTCGGTACTGACAGCGGGGTTCTCACCAAGGAGCATGGATCACAGCAATGATCTCTCCTCAAACTTCCACCTTTGGTAACAACATTCCCCTCTAGTTCTCAGTGTTCCCATCCAGTCCCTGTTATTTCTCTATTGATCTCAGTGTTGTAACTCGATCTTTCAATTACTCAGACTCTTGATGTCTGACGACTTTTTTTTTTTGCCTTTCCCTAATGATCATTTTCCTTCCAAGTTCCTGATCCTTTACCCTTATTTTATAAATCATAGAGTCATATAATTGTTTAGG
>NW_020884965.1:1060505-1131086 GCF_003945725.1 Corapipo altera
ATTATCTGCACAAAGAGACAACTGCAGCTCTCCAACAGCTACTGAAGTCAACGGGAGTTAGGTGTGCTTTGCCTCCCAGAAAGGTATCAGGCTTTTAAAAGTAATTTTAAAGTATTTTTGAAGTATTCAGATGCCCAAATGATAGCAACATAGGTTTCGAACATCACCAGAGAGGTTCCCTTTGTGGAACATGCATCCTGCTGTTTTCAGTCCCACTTTTAGTTTGAGTTGCTGTTTTTCAGGTCTGGTCACCGAGGGTTTTCATCAAGAGATTCAGTTGCTCTGTCAAGGTTATCTCAAAATTTGATCTCAGGTCAATTCACTGTTTCCTTAAAATACACAGTGGAAATAATAAATGCACCGCTTCATATGATATCCCAGTGTCACACAAAGCCTAATGCCTCTCCCCATCCCCAGATATCTTCATTTAGTTACTCCCTTCTTTTCTCTGCTGGTCTAAATCTACAGACTTGCATGGGCAAACAGAGACTGGGACAAACACCTAAGCACCTAAGCAGTTAATAAACACAAGAAGGGCCACCAAGATTTGCTGACAGCACTAAACAAACACCTCATGTTATGATGCTGCTGTGGTAAGTCTTGAAGATCAAATTCCTTTTGAAATATGAAGGGATAGAGACAAGGTAGAATAAACTTGCTTGAAATTTCAAAGAATTTAAGTAAACAGGCTAATCAGGCCAGCAAGACGACTGGTGAGAAGAGAATGATTTAGGGAGGAAAAACACACAGCAAGACAGCCATTCTGGTGTCCAGCTCAAAGCCTCTGCTGTCACTAAGCCAAGCTATTTCTATTTTCAGTGGGCCGTGCCTAGAGATGAGTATCACACACAGTTATTAAAGCAAATTCCTGCATTCAGATGCGCTCTCCGAGCCACGCTGTCAGTGCACACAGACACACAACTGACACCACAGCATCTTCAAACCTGCCTGCTACTTCCACATTTTGTTTGTGTACCAGTAGTGTCTCTATTTTAAAGCCCAGATCAGCTGTTAAGCTTTACTCCATCTAGTCTCATTCTATCTGTCCAACATGTAAAACTGCCGTAGCTAACATCTGCCTAAATCACACAAACGCAGTGGAACAATTGCTTAAAAATTATTTACACTAGGTGGATGGAATCATCTGAAACAGAATTTAAAGCTCATTAAACAGCTCCTTGACAAATATTTGTCAGCATTTCTCATTTGTAATTAATTATATTGGGCTTTACCTGACGATAATTCAGCATGGTCTCAAAACAGACAAATGCCTGTGTGCTGAACAGAAATTAGCTCAGCAAATGCACAGTGAGAAATTGTGACAGTTTTACAAAACAAGAATTCCCATTTAAATGCAAGTCCCCCTGCTTCCTACCCCACTTCTATCTGTGCTTTATAAATATCTGTGTCCCATTTCAGGCTTGTCAGATGAACTGCCTGATTTGAAGCTAAACAAACATCCGCAGAAAAAAACTCATTACCTTACTCAGTGTTCAGAAAACCTGAAACCAACTGCTTACTCCATAGGGATGGTCAGAGCTGACTCAGGAAACATAAAGTACTTCCCAGGCTTTAAGCTATCTTAACATTCAGGTCAGATTTCCTTTCTCATCACAGTAAACCATCTTCACCATGGCACGTCAACAGCCATGTCACGTCAGCCTCCTGCCCGGAGTCCTACGCACCAGGGGGTAGGAGGGACACAAACATCTCAGAGAAATCTCACCTCACCACAGAGTTCTGCAGAAACCTCCTTGCCAGCACTGCCAGAGCACATCACAGAGAAAGTCACTCCAAGGGATTGATTTATCACATTCTGAGAAATGACCTTTCCCTGTCAAACTGGTGTCTAAAATGCCCACCTGGGTTTGGAGAACCTCGCGCTATTATTGTTGGTAACAAACACACCAGCAGTGCAGCACAGGCTACTCCAAGCCTGGCAAAGCAGTCAGCTTGACAAGCCACCAGTCACACTAACACGGGGACAGAGCATCTGTGCCTTCCTCCCTTCACAGCCTGGGAGATTTGGGGAGGTCAGTAACTGCTCTGGAGTAAACCACAGAGCTTGCTGCTGTTAGTCGCAGCAAGGCCACTCATGGGAGAATCTGGTGAATCAGATCAAATTGCAGGACCACATCTCAGCTGCTTACCTACAGATTTAGGGCTGCTTTCTGAAGGTCAAGGCTTCAAAATGCTCCCCAGTGTAGGGGCCAGGCCCACATTGCACACAGCTACACAGAAGTCTTTCAAGGCCAGGTAAGGATCACTCTGTCTGCAAGGACACTGGAATGGCTCAACTGTCACTTCAAGAAAAAAAAATCCACGAGACACCACTGTCTTCATTTAACTCCCTCTTCCCTGCATTCCCCACACAAACATTAGAGACACCAAGGTATGGGGTACCATAAACACAAAGACAGATGACTATAAGCAATGGCCTCTGTTTCCACACCACTTTACACTTGAGAAGCATGAGAAGGCTACTGACACCTGGACATAAAAGCAGTTCCCAGAGTGGGAGCTGGTTAAAGTTTTGCTTCAAGGGATGGGAACTTTTATCAACACAACCATAACAAACTGAATGACTCCTCCTGAGGCTACAGCAGCCATTGGATGTGTGTTCTTGTGTAGCACCCGTGTCCCCTTGTCATCTTTGAGCTTCACACAACCTGGTATTTTACACAGGCTGGGTTTTTTCAGTCACCCCAACAAAAAGCATTTTGTAGAGGACAGGTGAAGCTGTATGGAAGTTCTTACTCCTGTTTGCAACTTGATACAGCATGCATAAAAAGATCCTGGAGTGACACCTCACACTCAGCCAACTCACACCCCTACAAGTGCCCTCAGAAGCAGAAAGCTCAGCCCTGTCCCTCCACAGTGGCTGTTCCCTCCTCCATGAGCCACCACCTACCTCTGTCCCCTCTTCTGAGCCATGGGTTTAGATCTTTCAGTGGTGGTGTTCTGCACTTTCCTTCTCACAATTTTTCACATCAAGCAGACAAAACACTGTCTCTGCACACTTTCAGCTGTGCTAAGCCTAAGAAAAGGCTGAAGCTCAAGCACAAAGCCTGGGCTGGGACAGTCTTGTTAACATGCACAGCAACTTGGGTGCAAGTGTCTTCTGGAACCTGAGGAAAGTCTCCACATCCTCACACGAGCTGGGGGTAGACCCAGAGCATGAGATGTACAAGTATCAGGACAACTCTTCACAGCACCCAAGGCTTCTTGTCTCAACTCAAGCACATTAACACCTAAACATCTCACCAAGGCTGAGATATCTCACTCCACCAGCCACTCACAAACTCCTCGCCAACACAAGAATCACAATAAAAACTTGAGACTGCTACACGCAATGCACACAGTAATTCCTGCCACACTGGGCTTGTGCCTTAGATACCTTCATCTCCCTCTGATCCTCAGAAACAAGTTTCTCAACATACATATGGAGCTGCAGGAAAAAGCACCTAACAACAATTTTGTGACATTATTTCTCAACGCAGCATGAAATCGTTAGGTCAAAATGTGCCACCTATCACATGAACATTAAAAGTATGTCAAGTCTCAGTGTGCAAGCTATTGTTTTATCTGAATGTGATATTAGCTGACAGAACTGGGTAATGTTTCTGCACTCCTTCTAAGTGATATAGGATTACGAGAGGATGCAAGTAGTAGCCATTCTTGGCTTAGCAAAGAGAGGAGAGTGCAGCAATTATTTTCAATTGGAAAATAAATAAGAAGTGAAACAGAATAAAGACATTCTCTAAAATACCCTACCAAGTTCTGACCATAAAACTCGCTCTTCATTTCCCCTCCAAAAAGGACTACAGCCAAAATCTCGAGTCCATATTTCCATAAAACCCTTAATGACATGAACTGGGGCTTTGTTTGAGGAAGAACAGAATTTTGTCCGAAACAGAAGCATGCAAAACACACTCTTGCCAACAAACATGTATTCACACTTTTCATCTGTCTAGTTTGAGCAGGACACTTGTGGATGGGCTCACCAGGTGAGAAATGGTGGATAAATTGAGTCTGGACATTACCTCAGCATTTGTTCGTTATTGCATACACCAGTCTAACACCAACCATGTGGAGGTTTGCTGGAGTGAACAACTCCTCCCTTCAATTACACCACAGCCTCTGTCAGAAGCTGTAGTCTGGATGGACACAGGTGTAACCAAAGACAAAATCAGGCTACAAAAAAACCCCCAAAAAAACAAAAAAACAAAAAAAAAAAAAAAAAAAAAAAAAGAAAGAAAAAAAAATACTAACCTGAAAATGCCACTAAGTATTCCTGGCTAAATATTTAAACAGCTTAAGAGCTACACAGATTTTTTTTTTTTGTTAAACAATCAGCTTCACCTCCACATTTATTTTGACAGTTCATCATTGTTCCAGTTGTGATTCCAGTGCAACATAAACCCAAATAAATCCGCTTTTCGCCACAGCAAACTTCTCCGGATCAGAAGTTATAAACAACAAAGCCCTTCCAACACACGGGGTGGAGGTTCCCCTCGCACGGCAGCATCACCAGCACGGCCCCGGCCGGGCTGACAGCGGTCCCACGGTCGCGAGTGGGTGGGCGGAGGGGACACGGCGAGCCGGGCCCGGCCCGGGCGGGGGGAGGAGAAGCCCCACGGGCGACGCTTCCCTCGGCCCGGCCCGGCCTGGGCTCCCCCACCATCTGAGGGGGGTAACTCGAGCCGCCCACCGCGGGGCCCACTCGTGACATGCCAGCAGGGAGCGCGACAGGACGGGCGCCCCCGACTCCGCACCACGAGCGAGAGAGGAAACGCGCACACACAGACACAGACACACAGACACACACAGACACACAGCCCGACCCCCCCGCCGCCCCGCGGACACGAGTGGGCGGCCCCGCCGGGCCACGGCGGCGCGAGAAAAGTTTGATCCGTGGGAGAGGAGGGAAGGGAAGCGCCGCCGGGGAACCCGCGCACAAAGTCCCCTCTCCCGGCGCGGGGGGATGCGGGGCCGGGGCGGGGGGCACGGCCCCGGTCCCGCCGCCGCCCGCCGGGAGCGGCGCGCCGGGCTGCAGGTGTCGGCGGCGGGAGGGGAGCGGGAGGGGAGCGGGAGGGGAGCGGGGCACCCCCGGGGCACGGGGAGGGGGCGGCGGGACCGCCCCCGCGGGCACCCCCGGCGGCGCGGCGGGATCGGGGGGTGCCCGAGTGGGCGCCGCGGGGGCTCCCCCGGCGCTGCCCCCCGCACACACAATGAGGCGCACACACAAAGCAGAGCCGCCGCTCCCTTACCTCCAGCGCCTCGAAAGTGACGAAGCTGGACATCGCGAAACCGTCGATAATGTCCTCTTCGGCCGAGGAGGACTCCCGCCGCTTCCTCCGGGGGGGCCGCGGCCGGGACGGCGGCGGGGGCCCATTGTCTTCCTTCTCGGAGCCCGAGGAGGAGAGCGCGGCGGCCCCCGGGGCCCCGCCGGCGGCCCCGCCGCGCCGCCCGCCCTGGGCTCGCCGCTCCCGGTCGCGCTGGGACCGCGATCGCCGCTTCTTCCGAAGCCCGTTGCATCGCGCCGGGCCATCCATGTCTCTCGCCGGCTCTCCCTCTCGCTCTCGTTCCCCCCCCCGCCCCACCGCAGCCACAAATCCGGCTCCCCCGGCGGAATAACGGGGGGGGGGGGGGGGGGAGGGGGGGAAGGAAAAAGGGGGGGGGGGGGGGGGGAAGGGGGGGGGGGGGGGGGATGAAAGAATCCGAGTGCGGTTCCACCACCACCAGCAGCAAGCACCAAATGTAAGAGATTCCTATAAGCGAGCCAAGGAAAGTAATGGCTGATCTCAGGTCGCCTTTGTAAAAAAAAAAAAAAAAAAAAAAAAAGGAGAGAAAGGAAAAAAAAAAAAAACCACAACAAGCAGGCAATAAATCAGAAAAGCGGAATGCTTTGATCAAGGGGCTGGGAGGGCGAGGATCTTCGAAAGAGAGGAAAAAAGGCAGAAAAGAAGGGGGGGGGAATAAAGAAAGGAGCCCCGCTGGAAGGAGGGAGCTGAGAGTATTTCCTTGCACAAAATTTATTTTCTTTCTTCCTTTCCTCCCCAACTAAAAGAAGTTCCATGGGGGGGGAAATATATATGTAGATGTACGGAACTCCTTCTGTCTGCGTGTGTGTGTGTGCAGGGAAGGGTGCAGCCTTCCCCTCCCCACCAACACGCACTCCTCTCCCCCTCCTCCTTTATCTCCCTGGATCAAACACAATAATAATAATAACGATGCATCCAGATGCAATTTTCTCAGGCACCGACCAAGGATGGACTCGGGAGTGGAGATCGGATCCCAGCCCGGCCCCTCCAAAAACAAAACCAAACAATAAAAAGAAGGAAAAAAAAAAAAAGAAAAAAAATAGGAAAAGGGGAGAAAAAAAGAGCCCCAAAACACGCCCACCCACCCCAGCTATTAATACGGATCAATCATGGCAAATTCATCGGATTAATTGTGGCGAGGAAGGAGCGGGGGGCTTGTGGGGGTGTGCTGGTGGTGGCGACAATAGATCCGAGCGGGGAGGAGGCGGCGGCCCCCTCCCCAAAAGCGGCGGCGGCAACACCACCAAGCGCTGTCGCCGAGCCGAGCGGCGGCTCGGGGCCGGGCGGTGCGGGTGCCGGGGTCGGTGTCGGCGGTGCCGGTCCGGGGGTCCCGCCGAGCCCCGCGCGGGGCGGTCGCGGTGTCGCCCCCAGCGGCCGCGCGCGCGCGCCCCCGCGCGGGTCACGTGACCGGCACCGCCGCCCCGCCCGCTCCGCTCCCGCCGCGCGAAATAAGTCGCGGGCATGCGCGGGGGGCCTGCGCCGTGCGGGCGGCGGCACGCGCTGACCCCCCTCCCCCCTCACGGACACCCCGCACCCGCCGGCCCCGCCCGCGGGGGGCCCGGACCCCGAGTGCCCCGAGTGCCCCGAGTGCCCCGAGTGCCCCGAGTGCCCCGAGTGCCCCGGCACCGCGCCGGGCCCCGCCTGTCGGGCAGGGATGTCCCCAGTGGAACAGGCTGCCCTGGGATGCCCCCAGTGGAACAGGCTGCCCGGGGTGGTTGTGGAGTCCAAACCCACCAGGACGTGTCCCCACGTCACCTCCTCTGGGAGACCCTGCCTTGGCACGGTGTCGGACTGGAGGATCTCCAGAGGTCCCTTCCAACCCCTGACCACTCTGTGATTCTATAACTCTGCGTCCAGCCCTTCGCCTCCTGCCCTGTCTCCTTCCCCCACAGCCCGGGTCCCTCACGGCAGCTGCTGCACCTGCCCCTGCCCAGCAGGAGCGCGAAGCTGTTCAGTCTGGCTATGGGGAGAAAGCATTAGGGGCAGAGACCCGGGAGAATCAGGAGATTTGCTCAGAAAGGAGAAGGATAGAGGAGGAGCAAGGAACAAGATGGGGAAAAAGCCAAACCTGTGGAGTATCAGTGCTCAAAAGAGAGAAGAGGGGCTCTGGAAGCACAGCATTGGTTTTCCTCCATGTAGCAGATGATCAGGCTATTGTGTAGTTTGAAATATATTGGGAAAGGTTGGAAGAGCAGGGAGAGAAAGTGAAATAATTTAATACTCCATCTCTACAAGAACTAAATCTGCCTCCTATAGCTGCTAATCATTCCTCCTTTGAGATACCCAGAAGGGCTGCAGCAAGGGGAACACACACAGGCTGAGTGTATTTTTCCAATACTCTCCCTCTGGGCTACTCTGACTCTTAGGAGATGAGGCTCTGCTTGACTGTGTAATATGTTGTTTATTCTGTACCTTAACTTAGGCCACCAATCAAGTAGTACTTTTAATATATTTTCTATGAGTAGTAAGTGATTATGAGAAATACTGGGAATCAGATACACCTCTCTTTCTGGAAGGCAAGTGACACCTTTGCCACCTCTCTCTCCACACCACATCTCCTGGATGACATGCAGTGACTTTTAAGCTGGTGTGAAGCAGAAGAGGAGGAAGCACAAAGCTGTTGGTAACCTGAGAGTGTGTACCTTACAGAAGGCCACGCTGCTTATTGCACAGACACATGGCTGGTTTTTAAACATTCTCAAATATCGAGCTAGAGAACATCACCTCCTAGATCTGACCTTAGATCTCCCTGTTCTGATTTTATTTTCTGTTTAACAAATGCATTTCTCTGTTTTACTTTGAGTTCTTCTGTCTCATAGCTGCCTGCCAGATCTATATAATCTGACTATGCAGAAGCTACACCAGTATTGCTGAAGTGATACAATTTGTGTGTATAGCAAGCTCAAATATTACAAGGTCTCTGTCTTCTGAGAAATATTAAGCTATGCTGTGTCAAACAACTGTTACCTGTTGGGTTTTTTGGAAAATAACTGTGTAATTTTCAGGGCAGTGTAATTGGTTATAGTTTCCTGCATATCCATCACCATTAAAGTGACTGAAGAGACCTGTAGTCGGATACATTTCTGCAGACATTCATTGCATGGCTGAAAGTCTGTTCAGTCTGTTTTCTTCTGGAATGCACATATGTGGAAAACAGAAACGATACGTGATTTATTTTGCATTCTTTGTAGAAACAAATCACTAGACTTGAATGTCTATGGAAAAAAATAAGATTAAAACCCATCCATCTAGCTCATCCTCTATTGAAAAACATTTTTGTTCTGCACAATATTTATCTCAAGCATTAGAATTCACAGGTCACCTTTTTGGGTACAATACAGGTGAATTATCCCTTTTCTGGGTCTGATCCAGCAGGAGCATTTCCACCAACCTTAATTGATTTGGGAGTATTCATACAGATGCTCCAGAAGTTCCCTCTCCAATGGGCTTTTGCCTCCAGCTGAACATTTCAAGTGATCTTATCAGAAAGGATAACACAGACCTCCATGCACATTTGTTCTTAGGCTGCCTGTTAGCTTTTCCTCTAGAAATACATCTTGCCTGGCATCTGGTGTGAGAAAATAGCGCGCTTTTTTTCCTTTTTTTTTTTTCTTATAGCACCAGTCTGCTGTGGTACCTTGCTGAGTCACTGTTTATGAGGTTAATGACTAGTGTACTCAACTGGATACTCAGTAATTAACACCCACGGAAAGGGTACTTCTCGAACATATACTAACAGACCTATAATCTTCTGATTTGAGGCAGATACCAAAAGCTTTCTGTTTCTAAATAATGAAGAGGGAAAGGTTAACACAGACCAAAAGCAAGAATTGCAATTTGCATATCACCATTAACCGCTGGAGCAAAAAAAAAAAATTGCAACTGTAAAAACACTAAAAGGGGTTTTCTTAGGACTATCCCCTGGCATACCTAACTGAAAAGGATATTTTGAAATAACTTGAATATCATGAGGATATTCAAGCAATCAATTAATTGCTTGAGGAAATGGCAAGAATTTCGCTTCTAGCAAGAGTAACTTGCACTGTGCTTTGGCATTAAGCTCCAAAGATGGAATTTTTGTGGAGTTCAGTCCACATAAGAATCTCAGCAGAGGCAAATGTACCCTGCTAGGGTTAACATCCTTTTAGGAGATGGGTAGCTTAAAATAGCAGAATGTATGTCTGTCTTTCAGACTTTTTTTAAATTTTAGAAGGAGTTCAATCTGGGAATGCAAAAAAAACCCAAGAGAAAATGGGGAAAAGAGCCTTTTTGTTATTATTTCTACCCTGCTCATACAGTGCATGTGTAAGAATAGCAAATAATGACAAGCAAAATTCTAATACAAAATAGAAGGCAGGGTGGTTGTGTGGATGGCAGAGGAATGTAAAACAGTTCCACAAAACTAAACCAATCTTCTCCAAATTGAATTGCTTATCCGAATTGTATTGCTTATCAGAGAGGATTGTCTGGCTTCGTAGCTGAGGCTGCACCGGTTGTTTTAAAAGGTGTTTTCCGATGGGGTGGTTTGAAACAGAAACAGTTACGGAAGAAGGAGCATCCAAAGTTAACCAACAGGAAGACTAGAAAGCAATGACCTTTAAAAAACCAAATAGTTCAAGAATAATGATAAAGGCAGTACCAAAAGGAATTAGTTGAAACCCAGGGGAAGGCAGGTTTTCAGAACAGTATCAGGAGAAAATATACAGAAAAGAGACAATAGTTCCTTTCACAAAGGAAGGAACTCACCCAGCCAGTGGAACTCACTGCCCCGCGACAGCTCAGAGGTCCAGAGTAGTCAGAACTTTCAGAATAACCAGAATATTGATTACCAAGTGGCTGGAGGGCATGTACATTTGAATGCCTCACAACTTAAACCAGTTTCTAAAACAAAGCAGGAGACTGAACTAGATGGACCACCAGCCTGATCCAATCTGCCAGCACCTGCATCCTCCTGACATTAATGGCCATGGCAGGCACACACCTGAACCTCTCTTCAAGTCTCCACTGTTTTATCTCTTGTGTGCAAGAACAATGCTAGAACCATCCTCCCCAGTACCAGGAGATCAGGGGGTACATGAGAATCTTGGTAAATTAGCTGGCCCTGAAAAGCTGAAGTTTGGATTTTTGTAGCTGGTGGTAATCCTTGTGTAACTGGCAGATATTTCTTAAAAAATAGCATAGAGTTCAGGAAATCTGGGAAGTGAAAAGAAAAAAGAAAAAAAAAGCTGGATGGCATGAGAAGAAGCACAAGTTTTCCCAGAAAAGATGAAAAACTAATTTATCTGCCTTTCTTGTTTTTCTAATTCATTATAATACAATTATGAAGTAAAAATATGAGTCATTTTATCAGAAAAAAAAAAAGAAAAAGAAAAATCAGACCAAGAAGGAAAAAAGAACTTCAGAGTCTCGATCTATTGACTTGTGTGGATCTATGGTAATTTACAGCAGGTGAAATCTTGGTCCCCGGAGAGCAGGACAGTCACAAGCAATAAAGCTGAGTATGTTTATCATGTATGGCCAGACAAACTCAAGAATTTTTGGATCCTGCTAGTTTCTTGGGATTTTTTAATAAACACCCTAGTGGAAGCTGACTAAACTTGTGTTTCTAATTGCCTGAGATGCCTTATCCCACAGCATGAATGTTGGTGAATGGCAGTGCTCACAAATACAGAGTAAAGCAGGTGTCACTGGGTTTCAGGAAGCTTAATTTGAAAACACGATTCCAAATCATGAGGAAAAAAAAAATACTGTATTGGTTGTGAAACTGTAAAGGATGGTGACAAATGTCAGAGTTTGTGTCATTGTGGATGGAGGATCCTGGAAGGGTTTTTTTGATGCTGCAGTCCTGAATATCTAATATCCAAAATATCAAATAAATTGTACATTATTGAAATTTGGAGACCACATTAGATTTAGAAGAACCACAAATATTCATGTTCGTAGAGGAACAAATATAGGAGACACAAAGAACAAAATTTTAAAAAAAATCATAGCATAGAATCACAGAACCATTAATGTTGGAAAAACCCTCCCAGGCCGTGGAGTCCACCCTGTGCCCAATCCCCACCTTGTCCCCCAGAGCACCACGTGCCATGGCCTGGCCTTCCTTGGACACCTCCAGGGATGGGGGCTCCACCACCTCCCTGGGCAGCCCCTTCCCATTAATGCCTGACCACCCTTTCCATGGAGAAATTATTTCTGAGAAAGAGAGGAGTCTGAGGTAATTAATCATATTCACTGTGGAAGCAAAGCACAAACTGCAAATTATAGTTCTTCAGTTTGCATCCTAAAAAGTGAACTGGTCTTCTAGGGTGAAATTCTGACCTCAATTACATGTAAATGAGAAAACTATTATTTTCCTCAGGAAATTCAGCTGGTTTTTCAGTTTGAGAATGGGATTTTTTAAAATGTGACTACGAGATTTAGGAGCATACACCTGCCCTTTTGTCCCTTCAAAAACTGTTCACCAAAGCATATTGCTAAGTAGGTAGCATATATCTCTGCCCTGAAAATTGGTCACCTTTTTTTACCTGAAAATACTGTTTATATTTCATTGATGCCCAGTTCAGACTGCACTATCACGTGCTATACCAGTTCTGCTGGTATGTCACAGCAAACAATCAGTTTACATTTTTTCTTCTCTCCCACCCTCACCAAAAAGCATGTGAGAGAAACACAAGAATAGGGTTTTCCAGCATTTTCAATCAATGGTTAAGAAAAACTATGTTTTAGCCCAACACAGGTTATGATATAGGGAGAACTGCATGAAATTTAATAGCCTGGGTTATCCAGAAGGTCAGACTACCTGATCCTGGTCTTTCCTGGCCTTTTAAGTCTACGAATAAATTAGAAAGCTGATCTCTCAAAGTTTTAATTTCAGAACAGTCTTTGTAAAAAGGGGTGGAGTGGAATTGCTAATTAATTACATCCTCCTGCAACATTCATTTTTCTCCCTGAGAAATGGTTTCTTTTGAAAAGCAGTGTTTAGTTCTACATCTAAATTACAAAAAATTTATATCTCTTTATGTCGTACACTGTACTGTGTGCCAGCACAGCAATTATTAAAGCATTTTTATTGATATTACACATCTCTCTATGAAATGTGAATTAAATTTATCATGAAAATTGATTTTTAATGACAGCTCAAGTTTACATTTCTGACGTTCATACCTTTTCACTATATTTTTGTTGGCAGTAGAGTAGGGCAGCTACAATATCTTTATTTGTCAGAAATAGATTAGGAAATATCCTGTAGTTTACTCACATTTATCAGTGTGATTCTACTGATGAAAACAATTAAGTTCTCTACTGAAGTTCATGTGCAGAGAGCAGAGTCAGGTTAACTGGTCCAAATCTGCACACCTGAGTACTTGAAGTCCCTCCCCTGCACTTAGGCATTTACAAGAGTGTCTTGATTTTTAAAGCTGTTGAATGTGCTCAGCTAATTCTAGTTTTATGAGAATTATGGGACACGACATCCCTGGAATCAATCTGTCATCCTCTGCCTCTTTTTCCCTATATATTATCTTTCCTTATTACTAACAAACTGCTGAAGGTAACTTTTGGGTTAGCAGACTGAACATGACACTGGATGCTAAACCAGTCAACACTGCAGGGAATGCTGCTTTTTAATCCACCCGTTTTTTTAACTGCTGCAGATAGAAAGGGTGAGAGAATTTTCTGGGCTTGGTATTTAACATGTTGTATTAATGTGCTTTGATGAAAACAGTCATCCGACGTGGGAACGTGCAGGAGCAGAGTCCAGTCTTACAGCATGACCTGGTCTCCTCTGGCATTAAGTAATCTGAGGACAGAAAGGTACAATGCAAAGTCAGATGCAATTATTGACCACTCCAAACAACATTGTGCCAACTGAGCATCAAGTGTTCTTAGTGCTCAGGTGGCATCCAGAAGGAAATTAGGTCTATATTAGTGTAAGCTACTGTGGATAAAACCTCCAGCTTGGCAAAAATGTCACTTTTGCTTCTCTAAAATTGTTGTATTTCTGTAAGACACATCTGTGCAGGAGTTGGGGGGGAGGCTTGGGTTGTTTTTCATTGGCTGATGGGAGAAGCATTATTGGTTGCTGTTAAAAATGATCCCAAGCAAACTTTTACAAGGTCTTCCGTGACTAATAAAACCTGAGTCTTTGAAAATGTACTACATCTCAAGTTGTTGTTAAGAGATAATTCTCTTCGATCCAGATGCTTCCATCTGAAGTGCAGTGCAGAGAAAAGAAAAAGGGAGAAGGAAATTAGATGGAAAATCCCTGAAAGCAGAGGGAGAAGAAATCTGCAGTTTCTCTTGCTTTAACACTTTATGTGCTGAACTTGGGGACTGAGGAAGTTCCATGCCCACTGTTACCTGTGCTGAGATCTGGGAGGAGGATTGTCCTGTCCAGCCTGGGTGGGTACTGACACACAGGGATTTCATCTGAAAGGTGATAGTACATAAGGTGGGGTTATCTTGTTCCTGGTATAATCTCTGTAACAGTGAATACATGATCATAGATCTGTGAAAGTTCCTTGGAAGAGCCTCTCTTTACAGAAGTGCCCTGAGATTCAGGCAAAAGATTTTGATCACCCTCAGCAGTTTGGCATATTCTGTAGTTGCAAAGGGTAGTAAAATCCTTTCCTCTGTGATTTATATTGTGTATTTCCAGCCATTTTTCACCTCTTCCTGCACTCAGACCCAAGGACTTGTTCATAAGCAGTGAGTGAGATAAGGTGTGGAGGCATTTTCTCACAGTCCTGCAAGATGTGGTACAGCTGCTGCTCATACAGTGATGCAGCATCTCCCTCCAGAGAGGGATGGACATATTTTCCTGGCCACTCATCTCTTGGGTGTTTATCTTATTTTGATCGATCTTTCCCCCCTCCAACCTGTTTCCTCTTGCATCTTGTTCCTGATGTCTGAACTTTACACTTTAGTCTGGAAAAATGGATATCTCAGTCATCTCTGGAAAAGCAAGTTTGTTTGTTTGTAAACAATAAATCATGACTGGCAGCCTTGTGTCATGGGACACCAAATCCTTCTAAATACTAGTGATACCTGGAAATCTAAGGCACCTTTAAAAATCACAGGAAATGGTTTGGTTTGGAAGGGAACTTAAAGCTCATCTTGTTCCATCCCTTGCCATGGGCAGGGACACCTTTCACCAGGTTACTCTGAGTCCCATCCAACCTGGTCTAGAACATTTCCAGGGATGGGGCAGCCACAGCTTCTCTGGGCAGCCTGTTCCCAACATACAGATCTGATATATTCTGCACATATATTCAAGCAGCCCCAATATTTACAGAACTTCACTGATAATGTCTCACTGTTTACTTGCCCCAGTCTAAAATATCCCATCAGCAGACACTCTATATTCTGCTATGAGAAGGCAATCCCTTTTTATCTTCCATGAATTTGAAAATACACCAAGCTCCTTGAACAAAAAATAAAAATAATAATGAGGCAGACAGAAGTAGTATAAATCAATATAGCACTATTGATGTCAACAGAGCTATGCAAATATATACTCACTGAGGGTGACACATAAAATCAAGCCCTAACTTTATATGGAAAAAGATAGAAACTACAGCAGCAATATTAAATACACTTTTCAGCTATGTTCAAAATGGATTGTGAAATAAGTCATTGTTGTAATAAGTAATCTGAGAGGGTTGTGAATTCTTCTGTGAGCATGTTGCATCAGGAGACAGAAGAAAAATCAAAGCACAGCCTTGCAAGTAGCATTCCCCCTGATATTAACAATAAAACTGTAACACTTCTTGGTTTTAAATAACAATTCTAACCAGGTTTTGCAGATTGTTGTAAATTCTGCTCTGCCCCAAAGAGTCAAGGTTGCGACAGTGCCAGGATAAATGCCACTGCAGGTAAGTGATTTGTGGCAGCAGTGATCAACCTAAGAGTTTTACTAAACACATCATTTATCTCAGAAATAATTTCTGGCTGCAGTGGGGGTTGTGGTTGTACTGCAGGGAAAGATCCCAGTGAGGCACTGGGTTGCGTGGATAAAGCCCCCTCAGAGTAAACAGAAAACATCGCAGTATCATTAGTGAATTGCTACTCTGTTGAGCAGAAGAAGCTGTTGGGCTCACACAAAGCTGGGGTGGTGACAGAACGATGTATCTTTTGGTTAAGCTGCCAGTCCAACACTGGTTTACCAGCACAAGACTTGCCATATGCACGACTCCCCTTTGTGATCTGATGAGCTCCTCCCGACTCTGACGTTCTCTGCTGTCAGACCCGACCACAGAAATGGGTAAACAAAGGGAAAACAAAGCTAAGGGGAAAAAAAATACATTACTTATTAAATCAACAGCTTAGCAACTAATGCATGTGCCTATCCCATAACTTCATGTAACAGGACTTGTATGAGTTAAATATTCACCTAGTATTCATTTCATAGATGGAATTATACCTCATACACATTGAGAGATAACTACTGAAACACCAAGATCAGCTTAGCTCCTGTGTCCTGAAAAGAACAGAAAAGAAAAGAAATTGTTGCTGCAGCAAATTGTAGAAGTGTTAAAAGATGCAAAAGGGTTTTCAACTAGTAGACAATTTTAAGTAAAGCTAATAAAACATGGCCACTTCATTATTCATTCATGAAGAAAGGCTGAGTTCAGACACTGGGTTTCGGTAGAAAAGCTGGACTATAATATCCTGTCTCTTGTTCATCATTCCCACAATCTCCATACACATTTTGTTTATGTAGCAATTCTTTTACTGCACTGAAGACCAACTCAGAGAAGCTGAAGAATAAATTCCTGCTGTTTTAATAGACTTTAAATCCAGTACTGATCACCCTCTTCCTAATTCTAGGATGGAGCAATGCACAGTGCTGGAACCTCATGCTGACAGCATTCAGTGCTTTCCAGGGAATAACCTCTCCCTTCTTCCCTGAATCCTTATGAAAATCCTGGGTGTGCTCCTCCTGAATTCAGTTGCAAGATTCTCTTTGCTTTTAATTTGTAGCAGGGCTGTAGGATCTGATGAAGAGCGACACCAGGAGCTTTGTGATCCGTTTTCTGGCTCTGGTTCTGACACACACCGTGAATAGCAGTGTGCAAATTACTCCGGTCACTCGTTCTTGCCTCAGACGGCCCATGGAAACAGGGATGGAAATAATTTCCCTGTTTGCAAAGTGCCTCCACACCGCTCCCAACAGCGGCCGCGAGCCAGGGCTGCGCTGGGCTGAGGACGCGCTGCCCCGGGCACCAGGGCTACGGGGGATGGAGGGTGCCAAAGGCAGCCTGGGAATTTTAATAGGCATCCAGATCACCAAAGCAAGTTAAAAATATAATCTTTGAGCATCGCCAGCCGTAATCACTCCAGATTTCTGCCCCAGTCATTCTCTCCTGTGTGTGCAGTTCACCACTCTCTCTTTGCATTGTTCCTGCCTCTTTTTGGACAGAGACCCTCAAGTCATAAAACTTCTAGGAGTGTAACATACTGTCAAATGAGGCAAAGCACCAAATAATTAAGTAAACAAGCAGCATGGAGGTCCATTGAAGGCAGACTTTGGTTGGGCAGAAGCTATTTTATGATTTTACTGATCTGCTGCACCTTAATTTCATCTTCTCCTTTTCCTGTCAGAGTGTTCTTGCCATTTAAAATTTAATCCCTTGATTTGACATTTTCCCCTGTCCTCCATGCCACTTGCTATAATTACTCTTCCACTTTCCAATGCAGCTTATTTTTTTCCCAGACTGAAATTTATTTGTAATTTCTCAGAAAAAAAAAATCTAGTTAAAAACCAACTGCCATGGATAATTGAAGGGGGAAAGGGAGGAAAATTGGATAAGGGAGGATTATTGCTTGTAAGGGCACGGTTGAGGTAATAAAGGAAAACAGCAAGTTCCAGCTGTAAGGTTTGGTCAGATCTCTCTAACACCAGACAGATGGGATCATGAACCCCTTGAGGTTGGTGTAATCCTCGTGTTCTCACTGCTGGGCACTGTGCAAACAGTGGTTCTTGCATGGGGCCATTACTTCTGTAGTCTGTCCCAAACCAAATAATAGCAGCAATATCTTCATAATAAAAAAATATGGACCATCACATAGTGTAAAAATGGTATATAGACTTTTACAGCACACCTAGAAACTTACAATAACAGGTCAATCAAGGACCAGCCTTTGAAGGTCCCTTTCACAAAGCTGCTGAAAAGCTGTGTCCCAGCCCTGTGGCACCACACAATCGGAGAACCACTTGGGTTGGTGACCTTTGTGATCATTGAGTCCAGCCTTTATACACTCTTGAAATCATAGAATGGTTTGGGCAGGGACACCTTCCACTAAACCAGGTTGCTCCAAGCCCTGTCCAACCTGGCCTTGGACACTTCCAGGGATGGGGCAGCCACAGCTTCTCTGGGCAGCCTGTGCCAGGGCCTCACCATAATTCAGTGGCTGGTACCACATGCAGTGATTTCTCTGGGAATGCCACAGCAAACCAGAGTCTGGAAATGATAGGTAGGAAATACCTTTTCTGAACATCCTAAATTAATAGGACTTTATTATGTCAGTCAACTGCAAAATCAGAACACAACTCACTAGCCTGACAATGTTATTTTGTCAAGGTCCCAGTTTGTGGACTGTTGGAGGATGTTTTTCTTCTTGTTTTCTGTCTGCTTTTGCTTTATCCTAATTCTCTTTTTGTTTCCCTTTGTATTGATTTTGCAATTCTCCTTTCTGCTTTTCACATTTCACACACAGATTTCAGTGATTTGGCTTCTTTTCTTCTTGCATTGGTATTTAATACATGCATTTGTCTCCATGCTCAAACATATGGAGTCTCAGTATCTTAACAGCTTCACAGAACTCCCACCAAAACTTTTCTTCTTTTGTTTTTGCTTGGGTCACACTAATAGTGTTCTGGCAGCTAAATGTTGGGACCTCTTTTCAACTAAATTAATCAAACAGAGAAGTAGAGTATTTTGATAGCTCCTCTGGTCTTTAAGCAAGTTCATAGGCTCAGAGATTATAGCCTGTAATCATTGCTGAAGAAATGTTAGGATTTTAAGCAGAAAGTCTTATTCCCTTATTTATTATCAACATATTAACATAAAGGGAAGTACAAATGCAGGAGTGTGAAATATGATTGTCACTGGGCTCAGTTATTACAAATGGATGCAATATTCATGTGTACAGCTCAGAAAAGAGAGGGTGCAGCTGTCTCCAGGCCTGGGGTTTATCCCAGAGCAGCTGGGCTTGCACAGGCCTTCCCGTGCAATGGGCTACAAGCTGCTCTGCAGATGCTTCGCCAGCAACATCAGCTTCAAGCACAGCATCTCTGTGCCTGGGGGGTTCTGTCCACACTTCTGTGCTCTGTCTTGCACTCAGCCATGGGCATAAATTGCAGCGCAGAAGGGAAGGCATCAGGGTTCCTCTGCACAGTGCCTCCCAAGGGGCTAAATGGTGTTTGTGGTTCTCCTCCAGTACGACTTGTACACAGAACTGTAGCTGGAGGGGAAAAAGGTACCTCCCTCTCCACGCAGTGTGGCCTTTAAGAAGCTGCATGGTATGTAGAACCAAGCATTTACAAACTACCTCACGGTAAAAGCAATTCTACATCTGTTTAACTTTACTGCCATGAGAAGCCCCATCTCATTGAGTCACAGACCGGGCTGGGCTGGGGAGGGACCTTACAGACTATCTCATTCCAACACCTTCCACTAGAACAGGTTGCTCCAAGCCCCATCCAACCTGGCCTTGAACACTTCCAGGGATTTCAATATTTGAATCTATGGGATTAATCAGAAGCAAAATTTCCAGTGTACAAATAGGTGTGGACAGGACCAGGACATTACAGTTCAGGCTGATTTGTACTGGAGGTGTTCAAGACACAACTGGATGTGGCACTCAGGGCTCTGGTATAGTTGACAGTGTGGAGATTGGTGAAAGGTTGGGCTAAATGGTCTTGGAGGTCTTTTCCAACCCTCAATGATTCTGTGATTCTATGAATCCCCTTACTGCAGGGATCTCTGCCACACCTTTGCTCAGGACAAAAGACTGTGACTGCCCAATGTATTTCTTATATTGCCATGACTTCAGGAGGAGTGTGAGTTCTTATCCACTCTGTTTTCAGTCATTTTTTAATTTAGTCATTCTGATAATTTCAACTGAAAAAGAAAACACCGAGTTTCAATGAGATCTTGGCTTTGTAGAGTAGCATTCAATCAGGTCATACCTCAAATCTTTGTTGTCCAGCTCTAGTCTTTCTAGAGTGACAGCAGCTGAAGACAAGTTCAGTAATCTCAGCTTTTAAATAATAATAGAAAAAAGGCATTAGTCTTCAGCATTTTGAAAAATAATTTTCCAAGTCTATAGTCTGTAGTACACGAATCGCATCTTTTCACAATGATATGTTCAACAGAGTTTTCAGAAATCAGTCCTGTAATTTTGCTGGCTGTTGCCTTGATTTTAGAAAATTTGGACTTTATAGTTTTGAGAGTATGAAATCTCTCTGTGTAATTACTGAAAATAGGGATTTTTTTAAAGACTGATTTTTTAAATGGATATGAAATTAATTTACCTAGGTTGAGTCTCAGAAAATTAATTATTTGTTCATAGAGTAAGTTGAAAGTTTGGGGAGGATTTGCTGTGCTCACCATACAAATGAGAGTTAATAGCTGCTGTGAGCACTGCATGCATCCCAGGCTACAGTGTGGAGCTGCAAAAGATGCTGAAAACCTGTATTACAAAGATTAAGAGGTTTGAGTCAAACAACATGAATTATTATGGGTGGTTCTTTTCATTTTCATTATTCAAACCCTCATAGGCAGTGCCAGAAGTTGCATCTTTCCAGGAAGCTCTTTCAGAAACACTTCAGACACTGCTTTCCATGGAAGGAGCTATTGTTCTCTAGGAGTGATTCTCCATCAGTGAGGTGTAAACGCAGCTCCAGTTTTCGTAGCTTAGACAGACTAAGGTTGTACAGTAACAGAGTTGTGACAAGAGGATTTATTGACTGATTTAGCATTTTTCCCCAGAGTAGAAAAGATTATTCTGCCCAATTTTAACTTGAATTAAAACCAGGAAACCTCATTAGAAAGAATCTAGTAGAACACTCCTTTTTATCAGTGTGTGGGAGACACTGGGATGGCTGTCATTGCCTCTCTCCTGAGGAACCAGCTGATCTTTCCAGAGCTTAGGAGGTCTATTACAACAGAGATAAATGAACGACACTGCAGGGAAAATGATCAAGCCAAGACTGGAGTTTTATTTGTGTCATAAGCACTGACAATGTAAAAATCAAGAGACAGTGGCAAAATAATAACTGCCAAAATAATTTACAAGCACAGAATTGTACATTTTAGGCAATCAAAGTTACAGACCTGGGAGTACAAGATTAATTACTTTGTGATAGAAGACAGTATTTTCAAATTTGAGTGAGATTATACTCTTTGAAGAATCCTGAGTAATAAAATAACATAAAATTCAGGGATACCAGCTCTTTCAGATTTACAGATCTGCAATGTCAAGCTCTCTACTTGCTTTACTTAACTGGTCATACAGCCTGTCTGTAGGAAAAAACAGAGAAAGAATAAGGCAAAAAGCAAGTGATCCATAAAGGATAGCCAAGTGGAAAAGGATTGTGGTTTCTCCTCTTCTCCCCCTTCTCTACTCTAATCTCCCTTTCCTTCCCCTCAGGTTCTGCTTCATGCTAGGGGTTGATGAAGGCCTGTGGGTTTTTTTATTGTTACTGTTTTATTAGGAGTTCAGTCCCTCCTGTGTCCGAAACATTCTGTGATAGCTGGAGAATAAGTCAAATGTGACACTACATAAAATAAGAGACCTGAGTAACTGCGATAGGAAGAGATTTACAATCTGAGTGTGTAAAGCTTTGTGGTGTTTTTTGTTAACATTTAATTTCACTTCTGTGGCTGGACTCACATTTGCCTCTATTAAACTTCATCAAGCTTCTCCCTTCTGATACACTGGGAGAGCTGAAAAAGAGCATTTCTTGAGAGACCTGGTTGAACAATTAACATGTGAGTGGTCTGGCTGATTCCTAGGGCCCAGGGGAAAAGTCTGGGGACAGAAACCCCAATGACGGGACTCTGATCTGCTGAAAAGTAACTGCAGAGACAACAGCAAGTCAGGGCAACAGAAAGTAAGGACAAATTGTCCCCACATCCCACCTGGAAGGTTTCACTCATGAGTTTACTCTCAGCGAGGATGCCATAACTCTTCTCATAAAAACAGAACTGATCCGTACCTTTTTAAAAAGAGGTTCCCTCACCCATCTTCTCCTCCCATCACCCTATAAGAGCTGTCACACAGCAGGTTTTATTTTTGCCTAATCCAAGTTTAGAGTGTTAACAAAACAGACCAACCAGGGACATATTTAAGAGAGACACTGCATTTTTTGGCATGATGCACAAGCAAACCAATCTCTCTCTGAGAGAGATCTTTCCTTGTTCCCACATCTCTCTGAGCTGAGTGTCACCTAAGCAAATTATGTTCTGGCAATAAAGACAATAAAACAATATTCATATTCCATGGCATGTTAATAAAGCACCATGTGGCTCTCTCCATTCCAGAGGCCAGAATCTAACAGAGACTCCCCTTGCAGGGAGAGAGGAGCCATATCACAGCCCCATCCTGGCTCGTTCCTCACGCTCCCCTGCCTGCATTCACTCCCTCACTTCCTTTCTCATCAGACACAAGCTTTCCAGGGCAGCAAACACTCTTTATGTTTTACATGTGCACAGTAGCAAGTACAATGCAATTCCTGCCCTTAGGCATTCACACAAAACAAGTCTTAAAAGGAGTATTACATTTTTGCCTCTACATATGGCTTTGTGTAGAATGTGGCTCTGAACTTGGCTTGGCCACAACCATCTTCTCTGTACAAATAAGCCAGAGGGAAGCAAGTCCGTGGGAGCTTTAGGTATGGGTAAGGAGAAGGGCTGCAGGCTGGTTGCCCAGGGTGCTGGAAGGCTTCTTAACCTGGCATGACTTGTAGAGGAATTTTGGCAGCAAGGGGAGATTGGATGATTGGGTGCTTGGAATGTTGGTCAGTGCTGAGCAGTGTAAGCACCTGAGACCTTGCCAGGTCCAAACAGGCACATCAAGCACAGCTCCTGTGAAAAGCTGAGCAGAGACAGTCATCAACTACCACTGCCATGCTTGCCCCAGGGCAAGAGACAGCAAGAAGGCTGTCAGAGGCCACTACTTGGGTGATTTTGACAGCTGACAAGTATCCTGGTGCAGAATGACCCATTCATCAAAGGCAAAATTAATTATGGATGAGATTTGAAGGAAGTGTTCAGGAGTGCTGTGTTTGGTTGTAAGGTACTGGTGGTCCAGGCTCTCAAGGTCACCACTAAAGGGGATGTTTAATATCCAGTTGACACTCCCCTTTGATTTCAAGCTCCTTTTAAAATTAATTTGCACACTTTCTAGCTAGCTGGGATACAGGCTGGATTAGCAACACACACCATTGCTCCTCTCAGCTCCCTTTCCTTTCACCGCCTTTGAGTATTCCAACTTCTCCCTTTGCTCTTGCTTATCTGAGATCTTCTGTCTATCTGCAGTGTTTTCTCTCTGTGCTGCTCTCATTGCCCTTCTCTATCCCTCCACGTAATCCTTATCCTTCTCTGTGCTTCATTTAATCCTGTCTGCCCAATTATGCAAATTGCACATTTACATTTTGACAGGGCTCCTCCACCCCTTTTCACGTTGTTATTTGTAACACAAATCATTCCCCCACTTCCTCCAGTTCCCTGCTGCCTCTCAGCTTCCTCACCAGGATGTCGTGTTGCAAACGTGGGGTTCAGAGGTGATCCTTCCTCCAGCCTTGTGCTGGGGGCCCTAACCCAGAGCTGCGCTGCACAGGGCAGCTCAGAGGAGCTCACTGACCTCCTTCTGTTGTGCTGAGGAGAATCATGGAATCACAGAATGGTTTGGATTGGAAAGGACCTTAAAGATGCCTCGTTCCATCCCCTGCCATGGGCAGAGACACCTTCCACTAGCCCAGGTTGCTCAAGGCCTTATCCAACATGGATTTGAGCACTGCCAGGGTTGGGGCATCCACAACCTCCCTGGGCAACCTGTGCCAGTGTCTCGCCACCCTCACAGGGAAAATTTTCTCCCTAATATCTAACCTAAATTTCCCCTCTTTCAGTTTGAACCCATTACTCCTTGTCCTGTCACTGCAGTTCCTGATGAAGGGTCCCTCTCTGGCTTCCCCGTAGATCCCTTCAGATACTGGAAGGTTCCTGTGAGGTCTCCACACAACCTTCTCCAGGCTCAAGAGCCCCAACTTTCTCACCCTGTCTCCACAGGGGATGTGCTCCAGTCCCTTTATCAACTTTTTGGCCCCCTCTGGACTTGCTCCAACAGTTCCATGTCCTTCTTACGTTGGAAGCACCAGAACTGTACCCAGTGCTCCAGGTGGGGCCTCACAGGAGCAGAGCAGAGGGGCAGAATCCCCTCCCTCGACCTGCTGGCCCCACTCCTTTGGATGCAGCCCAGGACTCTGTTGGTTTCGGGGCTGTGAGCGCTCACTGCTGGCTCATGGTGACTTTTTCATCCCCCATCGCCCACAGGGTTGGTCACCATCACCTCTCTGCCCAACCTGTCGGTGTGTCTGGGATTGCTGTGACCCAGGTCACACTTCACTTTGTTGAACCCACAGTATCTTTAAAAACAAAATTCAGGTAGAGAAATTAAATGCTATTTCTTCCATAAATTAATTAGTAAAACTCACAAGATTTTGCAACAGCACCTTCAGCCTTAAGTTGCATTTATTACTACTGCACTCTGAAGCAGATGTTATATTTCCTCATCTCTATAGCATATAAGGGTTTTCCAGTAGAGTAGCATCAATTTCTGCTTCCATTCCCACTCTTCCTTGGAGGAGATTTGTTTCTGCAGACTAGTGTTTTATTTGGGTAAGGCCTTATTTATCTTTATTCTAAGTACATCCTGCTCTGGGTTTACATTGGAGAAGACAAGGTCAGGGAAGTATACATCTTATTTAGACTGGAAAGTGCTGAAGTCTGAGGGCTCCCGGTGAGAAGTCTCCCAGCAGTAGGCATTATTCTTACTGCTCTCTCAAGATGACCTTCATTAGTTCCCACATTAGTTCATTACCTCATCCGTCACGAAAGCTTCACGCCTGTGACATGTTACACAGTGGCAAAATTATATTTAAAAGTGCAAAAGCCAGCTTATCTTCACTGGACCAGGGCCAGACTTACACAAAGCACCAATGGCATCTCCAGTGTTAACCATCTTCATAACACTGCCAGTAGAGAGGGACTGTTACCTACAGGTGCAGCAGCACAGCCCCAGGAGATGAGCGGCACCAAAGGCCAGAGAGGCAAAGGCTGGGAGTGCCTCACCCACTGTTTGCAGAGGGGCAGAAACAATCAGCCCAAGTTCAGCAAGGAGCCCTCAGGAAAGCTGGGAGCTGAGCCTGAGCACCCCAAACCGCATCATGGGGTTTCCTGTGTGATTTACTTACATGTGAATTTTTATAGCAGGAATGTATTTTTCTCTTCTTTCTCTGTCAAGCTCGAGTGAGTGCATGGTTACAAGACAAAATTGCCTTTGCTTTCCAGCAGTGGTGTCCTTGCTTGGTTTCCATCTCTGCTCTCACACCCATTCTTTTTGGTCATTTCCAGCCCTGTTACAATCCCCCAGCTTTGCACCTCTCCTTCTCTTGGCCAAGACAACATGGAAAGCTCACACTGCTGAGGGTGAAGTCAATATGTCAGAGCACTGTCTTCTCTCCCTACAGCTCCCTATTTTTCTACAACACACATTTACCTTTGAACTTTTGTTTTAATCTCTCTTTTATCAATCTCCAGATAAAGCCCTGTTGGTTTTCTACCCAGTCCAGCCCCTCATTTTCATTCCTGGTGCATGCTTTTCTGTACTTAGATTCAACTTCCTTCCCACTCTTATCACCCCTCTTATCTGCTACCTTCAGCTTAGCATTTTTATCTCTGCTTTTTCCTCCCCCTCTCCTTTTTCTGTTCATTTTTAAGTGAGCTCTCCATGCACCACTAAACCCCCTCCAACGTGGCAGTGCCGTCGTTCCCAGCCCGGAGCCCCGCATGGCTCCCACGCCTGCCCAGGCTGCTGGAGCAGAGCTGTGCATCCCCTGCATGGCCTGCTGGATAAATGGCCAAGCATTAGGCATGTTCTGGCAGATGGAAGCCCGTGGCAGTGCTAATGTGACGACTGCGACGAGATGCACTAGTGGTGGCACATCAGTCCTGGGGGAAATTTCAGCGAGATGATCTACGGCGCTCGGTCTCCTGTTTTAATCCTGGCTTGCTTTGCTCCTGCTGGAGAGAAGGACACCCGCACTGGCAGCTGGAAACGAGCGGCCCTTTGTCACGGCGTTGCTGCATCATCGCCCGTGTCCCCGGGTTGGCTCCCACCGTGTGCCGAGAGGGGATGCAGGGGAGCCGGACGGAGAGCAGGGGGGCTGCAGGGGGAGGTGATTACCGCTAATGGCCGGGATGCCGAGATGAGCCTGATAATGGCCGCGTGTTGCTTTTTTCGCTTGCAGAGTGGAGCAATAGCCGTACGAGAAAGGGAAAGGTCAGATACTGAGGGAAATGGAAGATACTTAAAGCTAAATGTCAGAACATCAATTTGGCGAGCTAAAGAAATATTTCTCTCTTTCCACACTCTGGGACCCCAGAACGGTGTGGGAGGGCCGGGGGTGCTGCCGTGGCCCCCGCTGTGCTGCCCGGCCACGACAGGGAGGGTTTGTCTGAACAATCCTTTGGCATCACTCAGCACGAGCACCGAGCCACGTTTGAACACGATTGATGCTGTCGTGGATCACTTGCTTGTTGAGACTTAGGGGTGAAAACCTGCCTGTAATGATTCACTGTCGCGGTCTCCGTCGTTGCCTTTTGTTTGGCTGTAACCATTTCTGTCTGAAGCGCTGGGGCCTTCACAGTTAAAAGCTCAGCTGCAGTTTCCCACCTCGGGCTGTTGGGACTTGTATTCCCAGCGCAGCAGTCACGGGTCAGGCTCTGTAGTACACACGTCCCAGGAGGCTGTGAGTGCGGAGAGCCTGAAAAATCCTGGACACTGCTTTGAACTTCAATTATTAATAGCCACCTCCAGGCTTCCTCGAGAAGACAAGCTGAAAACCACAGTCTGTGCTTCATTCCAAGGATACTCCACCTTTACGTTTGTGTCAAAACAGGGGACTTTCACAAATGCCTTCGTTGCCAGGGGCTTGAATTATGTACAGGGAACTTGGTGCTCCACTGCATCGCAGTAAACAACAGCACATTTCTATGGATTTATTAATCAGGTTTGTATGCATTTATTTTTCTGTAGTGGTTTAAGCAAATAAAATGGAATAACCAGAGGATTTTTACTGAGTTAATTAAAGAGGAGAGCAGTTCCAGGCAAGCATGACATTAAAGACTTGCCAAATACCTCTTTTCTGAAAATACTACCAGCCGCTTTTAAGTCTGCTCCAATTCTTAGGCTTTAATGGAAAGTCCTTTCCAGACCAACTGGTTTGAGTTCCAAAACAAGTCGTCTGTCGGCAAGTTTGTAAAGGGAAACGGGCAGGAGGAAAAAGGGGCTTTATGGGGAAAATAGGGAAAAGAGTGCTTCTGAGATAATAATTGAAAAGTTCTGTGAGTGTCCCCCTCCCAAAGCATTGTCACTAACTTTGTTCTCTCTGAGGCTCCCGGTGCAGGGGTTGTGTGGTGAACCAGTCTTAGTGACTTCAAAACTCAGTCTGAATTTGGCCCTAGATGTTGAAAATCTCTTTGATTTAACATTCCTGCACTCTTTTCCTGTGTTTTAAACCTCTGTCCTGCTGTGCTGTCTTTGACAGGAAGCCCAAAGCAGTCATCGGTTCCTATAAGCAAGAAATTTGCCACAAACAGCCCTTTATTAAAATCAGTGAGATCTGACCTATTAATTTCTGAAGTAGCCTCCTGTATGCAGAGAGGCTCTGCAGTATTGCCTGGCTTGGGATGTGAGAAATGACACTTTGTATTGCTCAAGGGGTGCTAAAAACATATAGATATGAAATAGATTGGGAGGTCTGCCAGTACAAAGTTAATGGAAGTTCTCATAATTTCCTCAGGTGACATTAGTGACCTGGGCTTGAAGCAAAGCCAGGTCTGGTTTCACATAATCTAACATTTCACTAAATGTTAACCTATTGAGATAGAATTTTTATTAGGTATGCCAGCATTTCATAATTTACCACAACCTCTAGATATATATTTTCCCTTTACAGTCCAGGAGATGTTTATTATGGTCTTTTGAGATGCATTAAAAGGGTGTTAGTACAAATAAAGCTCCCTTCCTTAATCTCCAGGCAAGCTGCAAAAGCGATTTAGTATCAGCACACTGGATACCTGGTGTGCTGCTTGAACACATAAGGATCCAACAAGTGCACTCCAATGCTCTCGAGGGCAGATGTTTGATGACTTAGAGCTGCTGCAGTGGGAGAAGGTAACACAAGGATGCCGAGGGGAGAAAGTCCTTTGCAAAGGCAGCCCACCAACAGAGTGTTATTTTTCAAAATGTACCCACTCAACCCATTGGTACCCACAGCGGGGAAACACAAGGTAAATTAGTGACCTTTCAGGCCCAGATGTTAAGAGAGTAGAATAGCTGAGAAATCCGAGGGCTAAGGTCAAGATAAAGAGTGCTGCATAAATGCAACAGCTGTAAGGCTCTGAAAAGGCATCAGAGACAGTGAGCACCAGGAATATATAAATCACTCAGAGCAATCTGCTGCAGCACGGCATGCTGGGCTGCACAGTCTCTTTAAACTATTGCCAACACTTTCCAAAAGTGCATGGTTAAAATTAGGCTTCCCAAGTCCGTATTTAGAAATTGAAAGGCACCAGAAGTACCGAGCACCCATCGAAACATATGGGCTCACAAACCCTCTGGAAATCAGGTCACACTTTGAGGCAGAGATTTCTGTGCTGAGTTGCCCCTGAACTGAGAAGGGTCTTGGTCTGAGAGCAACCCCATCTCCACCTCTTTTCAGATCCAACCTAAATAAACAGTTAAGGCTCAGCTTAACTTTGACCTGAAAAGCTTTGACCTATATAGAAAACCAAGAAGCCTGAGCAGTAAAACTAATGAAATATGATTTCCAACAGTTCTTTTCCACCTGGATTCCCCAATATCCATAAGGAGTGACTTATAACAGGGTCTGTCTCCTTTATGCTCCTGTAATTTTCATAGAACTTGCATGACTTTAGTGTCTTCATCAAGGGTGCTTAGAGTTAGCCCATGTTTTCAGACATCTACTTGCTTATTTGGAAGTCTGCTCAAGGATTTGGGGATCCTGTCACTTATAGTAAAGGTTATATAAACCATATAGTCACACAAACTACAGGGCTTTGTGTTGTTTATGTGTCTGCAGCTTCTCTAATTTATTACAGGATTTTTACAAAGTAGGACCCTTTCCAAGGCTGCACGTGTGCTTACAGGGACTGTTTGAATTTGTTCTGTCAGTCTTTTTGTTGTTTGGGCAGTCTCTCAACCTACAGGAAGCTTATTTGTGCTAAAATATATACTGTATTCTCCAATTTGACTTACTGAGAAATATACCTAAAACATTCTAAAAGCTGAGGCAGAAAAAAAGGATAAATCACCTTTAATATGTGGCCAAAAAATACCCAAACAAAAACCAGTTAGTCATAACATTGAGGATTTTTTGCCTTACTTTACAATTTCCTTGTTTACTCACAAGCCAGAATCAATTCACAAAGGATGTAACTCTTCATCTCAGATAGGACATAAACAAACCTTATTCCACTGGATTAAGACAGAGATATCTGTAAACAACACTGAATATTTTGCTTGGTAGATGCAATATCTGTGACCCCAGCACCTACCTGTGCTCTCTGCAGGCAGAGGCTGCAGCAGAAGGGTGCTGGGTTCAGAGGAGCAGCAAAAACAACAGTGATTAATTAGAGCACCAGAGAGCCTTTATTACAGAAGACACCAGGCTCCATGTTCAAAGCTGACCAGCAGAAAAATCTCATGAACCACTGGGCTTTTTCCTCCACCAGATCCCAGTTTAGTCAGGTAGTTAGAGATCTGATTTGCTTATTGCTCGTTTGTTTTTTAAATGCTCTGATTGTGAAAACACTCATGCATTTGTTTTTATTGCTATGGCTTCAATTGTTGCCCAAAACTGTTGCACAAAGTTCAGTTGCTATGTTTTTCTTTCTTATGGAATCGAGTCCTACCAATATGGCCTATTTAAAATTAAAATTAGGCAGCGATTAACTACTTCCCAAATCAAGAGGAAACAAAAAAGCCCTACTGAGACGACACAAAGCTGAATTCCTTCTGACAAATTTACTCGTTCTCCAGTCCTTGTCCCTTTCGGGTGTTACTGGTAGGAAGAAGAAACTCACAGAAATCCTCTTGTTTCTCAAAGCATAACAAAATGTACTACAGCTTATACATACGTGCATAAAAATACAAAGAGACATAAACAAATCACTTACAGAATCCTTGATTATCAATGTGTGTGTTTGTTTGCTAACATTACTGGCTTCAAGACCAACTTACCCTGAAAACACCTGTGAAGGATCTTTGCTGCTCTGACAGATGCTCAGAGCAGCTGCAGGGCCTCTGCAGAGCCCCGGTGCTGGGCTGGCTCGTGCTCACAGGTGAGGCTGTTCAACCCCGTCCTGCAGGAGGGTGACAGGGACCCTGACTCCTTTAAAGAGCCTGGAGCAGGGAGAGGAAACCAGAAATAGCCGTGTTTGAAGCAGTTTCACGGGGGTTTGAGCTGTGCTCTGATTTCTGAGTTGCCCAGACAGCTGAACCCCAAGGAGGTGAAGCGTTCTGCTCGCGCAGTCAAGGTCGGTCACTGCCCGAGTGTTTGTCATGTTTCTCCCTCCAGCAGCTGTCAGAGTGCAGGGAGGAAGCGGCTGCAGCCACCAGCTAATGAAGCTCATCTGGTACATTAGAGGAGGTGTAATGCAGGAGATGGCGTGTTCAAGCCCTGCTATTAACTCATGAAAAAGTTGGCTGTGTGCTCTTCCTGAAGACAGAGTGGAGGCTTGCAGCATCATTACTGGGAATAAAGATGATAAATGACAGTTGCTTTTCTAACCATGTGCATCATTTCCCTCCAGTGTGACTCAAGTTGCTCCTGAGTTCCACTTGGGGCAGCTACCACTCCAGGATTTTTGTCCTCATGTGTTTTTTCAAGCTGCTTGAAAGCATTTGCTCTCGGATGAGAGCACACGTTTCTTTCCATGCTCAGTGATTTGCAATTCTGCACGTCCCTGATTGGGGTGAGGAGCCTTGTGGAGGTATGTAACCCTCTGCCTGGACCTGTTTTATCCTCCCCTGTGTATACACCAGGCTGTAGAGCCCTTAACTGTGCCTCAGGGACTGTGCAGGAGCTCTGTCTGGTTTAGGGGAAAGCACCGAACAGGAGCTCAGCATCTCACTCTTACTCTGTGCCCTGCCACACATTCCCTAGTGGACCAACAGTGAAGTGATGAAGGGTTTGGTTTTGAGCCCAGCCCCTGCACAGAGAGCTGGTTCCCAGAGGTTCAGCTCATGTTAAGGCAGATCCTTAGGAGGCTCAGCACTCAGTGATATCCATGTCAATGGGAGAGCAGGGTTGTCTGGAGAGCTCAGCATCCATGCACTGAACTCTCCTGAAACCATGGGAGTTCCTCCTGGTGCTTGAATCAAAGCCAAACTCATTCTGCCATCTGTCCCTCAGTGTAGGGACACACTGGCCTTTATCTCTTCAAATAAAATTCTCAATCCACTAAACTCAAGAGGACTTTTGCCTTTAGCTTTGACTTTTTTAGGATTTCTCCCACTCTGCCTCAATGCCCACCAGTGAGTGACACTGGGAATGTCCTACATCTCCTTCTGTCACACCTGAGTTCTGAGCTCTCATGGGTGTGTGCAGCCACAGCACCCCTGCCTGCAGGTCTCCTGTGTGCTAAAAGAATGAAAAAGGCTTTAAAACATTTATTACAAATTTAGAATCTTTTCATGGAAGTCCTCAACCAGCTTGTGGGATTCATATGGCAAATTGAGTTTGTCTGTAAATTAATCCACAAAAATGCTGATACCTTTGGGCACTTACTAATACCACAAAAAAGTTACAGATAACATCTTTGCCAATGTTCTGCAGTATCAGTGCTGTTGTCTTTCTTATTTTCTCCCTTATAATTTCTTCTTATTGATCTTTTACGTGGAACTAGCATTTTTGTCCTAATAAGACAATTGCACATTATGATGCACTAATTTGTTAACCTATGTTCACAAATCTTTTAATTACAGCAGTTGTCTTTGATGTGCTGTTATTATTCAGCTATGGCAGTAAACAATTCAACAGCTAACTGGAAGGAACTCATTATTTTCTGAGAGACATTGTCATTATTTTTCAAAGTATTTTTTCTCAAGAATACAGACAGTGAATAACCAAAGAAACACACAGAGAGTCATTTCAGAAACCAAACACCTCATTTCACCACACTGATAGTTATTATTGAAAACACAAAGATTTTTAAAGTGTAAATAAGTTGAGGACTTATTCTTCACACTTGTAATCCCCAAGCTTCAAAGGTGCCAGAGAGATAGGAAAGCTTTGTCTACAGACAGCACGAGCCACAGCAACAGGCACTGGATATGTGGCTCTTCACATGCTTCCAGGTTTCCATGTGTTAAATGGGAAGCAGCTATATGGCAAAGGTTTTTGCTTATTTTTAAAGATTCCACATGCTTAACTCTCCTAGGTATCCTTCAAGAAAGGGTTTAGCCCTTCTTTTGTTCTTATTTCTGGCTCAAGCAAAACATAGCCAGGTGATGCATTTTTTTCTCTTTCAATTACTGTCACTGAGCTGCCTTTAATCTTTGTAAGGATTATATTAATATTGTCAAGCATTTTTTTTCCCTCTGGAGCGGGGAGGTGTGGCTTCAGGAATCCCTGCTTGTGGTGATCCTTCACTTGTCTGGATGAAGTGTTTGCTTCAGAAGTCCTGTGCTTTTGAGGATGCTACACATATCCCACCACAGCAACATTCATTTGTGAATGTCACAGAATCATGGAATGGTTTGGAAAGCACCTTAAAATTCATCTTGTCCTACTCCTCTGCCATGGTCAGGGACACCTTCCACAAGACCAGGTTGCTCCAAGCCCTGTCTAACCTGGCCTTGAACACTTCCAGGGATCAGGGATCAGCTTGGAAGTAACCTACCTTCTGTTTCTGTGCAAGTGAGCAAGCTCATGTCTTGCTGTGTGTCTCTGCTGTGACTAAAGGAACAGTGTTGTTTGGGGGAGCCCCAAGTGCTGTTTGGGGGAGCCCTGGTTACAGCTGTTGGTACCTCTGTGACCTTCCTTTCCATCACTACTCTGAGTAGCTCTCCTCTGCAAGAGATGGAGACCTGGTGTTGGCTGTGAGGCCGTCACCCTGCCCTCTGCTCACAAAGCCACATGGCTCCTTTCACTGCAGTGGTGAACCCATCCACCCTCACATGCCCATGTCCAGCCTCTCAGTAGCCCTTCATCTTCCCCTTCCCTCCCCAGGAAGGAAAGCATTGCATGTAGACTTGGATTTTAGCTAGAACTATCAAACTGTGGAGGCTTGTGTCTTATCACCAAGAGCAGCACAAAGACACCTCAGTTGCAATGTACAGATTGCCAGGAACAGACTATCTTTCTTGAAGATCAGGTTGTCCATGTGAGTATTTGCCAGCTTCAAAGGACAGATCCAACTTTCTGGATGCTCCACTTTCCCAGACCTGGGAAAGCCTTTCTCCTGATTTTGTGTCCCTCAGAAGATCAGCAACAGCTGCTGAGACCTCTTATGAGAATAGGAAGGGGGATAGGGGAGCATAACCAGGCCATCTGTTGTAAAACCACAACTCATTATTGATTTCAATGGACTATTTTTGGCCCAAACAGTTTCCCAGCACACAAGCACTCACACACCCTTTCTGCTGGCAGTAGTAAGCCATGGCTGTTACTGAGAATGAGAAAGCAATGGCAGAAAACAGTGTTGGGTCTCCAAAGCAAAATCAGCCCCTCCTCCTTCCTGGCAGATGTTTCCCTAACCCCTTCTTAAAGCTCTGGAATGATGGAGGTGTGACGCTCTCTCCAGCAGTCTCCTCAGTGCTGAACCCTTCCTGCCCTTGAGTGCTTTTTCTAGTGTGTAATCTGTGTCACCTCTGCCTCAATTTAGGACCATTATTTGTTGCCCTACCCATTTTCTGGAAGCGAGGAGCAGAGCAGAGGAAGGGGAGGCATCCGCTCTGTTTCCTGGGAAGCAGGGCTGTGCCGACCTTTCTGCAGTTTTCAGCCTGTCTCATTTCTTGTACTCCGGTTTCCACTCCATAAAGCCCCGCAGCGAACGTGCCGTGCGGACACGATCGGTGAGAACTTCAAGGGTTCATTTTGTCACAGTTTTAAAATGTCACATTAGGCTGCACAGTCACATTAGTCCCATTAGCTTTAATATACTCGATGCCTAATCTGCCAGGGCTTCTTTATTGACAGCCTGCATCTGTATTTGAGCTTGAATAAACTTGTGCATAAAATGTTATCAGCAATGACAGCTGAAGAGAGGTCTATTGCTCTTTAAATTTTTGATGGGAGGCAAGCATTCTGTCATTTGTGATAGCATTATATGTAATCCAACATAACAACTTGATAGTCTGATATAACAACATTCCAGCTTCCCTGCTACCCTTGAAAAGAGATGCTGCGTACAAGCTGCTCCTACATGCAATAATATCAGCTCTGACAGCTGGTAAAAGAGTCAAGCTCCTCTCTTTAAATTTCCGGGAAACAACCCTCATCTTTAGTGATTTTTTTTTTCTTGAGGTTGGCCAACATCTTTGCCCAAAATTCCTGGTGAAATTGTGCTGGTTTGGAAACTCATTACAGGATGGAGGTGGCTCATGAGATGTCTGATTTTTCACAGTGCTGTCTGCAACTTTGGTACAGTGGGATGGTGTTCTGTCAGAAATCACAGGACAGGGGCTCCTCAAAGTCTTTGCTCCTTGCACGTATTTCATCTCCATCCTCCAGGTTCTTCATCACTGTCGGCTTCCACTGTTGTCCCATCCCTGGAAGCATCCAAGGCCAGGTTGGATGGGGCTTGGAGCAACCTGGGATGGTGGAAGGTGTCCTTGCCCAAGGAAGGGGGGTTGGAACTAGATGAGCTTTAAGTCCCTTCTGATCCAAATCTATGGTTCTATGATTTCCTGACAACCTCTCAGTTCCTACCAGGCAGGGACTTGGTGCTGTCACTCAGAGCCCTTTTCTTCCCCTTCCTTTGCTCTCAAAAAACCAGGATAATCACACCTCTGGTTTACTCCCTCAGTACAGCCCCAGAAGAGATGTGCTCTGCTACCCCACAAGGACAATGCATCCTGCTCCTCCTTGTCCCTTCATGCTGGGTGCTTCCTGCATTCAGATTCATGTAAAGGAAGTGTAATAATATATTGATCCAACATTTTGACCACTACTGGTTTATTAATTGAACTGTGGCTTTTTAGATTTCAGTAACTTAACTGCTTGAGGTTCGGCAGTTCAGAAATTAACTTCAAGTTAGTTCTCACAAGAAAAAGATCAATACCCAAGATAAAAGATATCCATCAGATTATGAACAGTTCATGTCCTAAAGAAATATCTACTTTGCTTTTTCTTTAAGTGGACTTGATTTTCACTCCTTTATACCTCCTCCATGCTGGTATGATTGACTAAAGTCAATGAAAATCCAGTGGAGCAATTCAGTTTAATTTAGCTAAGCTGCACCAGCATGAAACTGGTATGGCAGCGAGGACCAGTGACAGCCAATACAGAGTCACAGCAACATCCAGAGCCAGTTTATCTCTTCCACATACTCCTCTGCATGCTATAGCAACATCAGTAACCGACCAAGTGACACTGAGAGTTACTCAAAGGTGTGTTCAAATGAAGGAGCACATTTTAATATTACACCATATGTTGCTAAATGAGCTGTCAGGCAAAACTTATAGGCAGACCTGTAAATAACTGAGGTGTAGGTGTTTTAAGGCACAGGTTTGTGGAGCAGGTTGTACTTCACCTGATTTCTGGCTGGCAAGGAACATTGTGATAACCTCACCTGACCCTCAGCAGAGCAGGAATCACAGAATTTCACATAGAGTGTTTTACCCTTCTGTTCTCATTTTTATTCCTGTCTGTACATGTTATAGCATTGCTTTCTTTTCTGGTTAAATCTTTCAGCATAGAATCACAGAATCCCAGAATGGTTTGTGTTGGAAGGAACTTTCAAGATCCTCCAGTCCCACCCCCTGCCATGGGCAGGGACACCTTCCACCATCCCAGGTTGCTCCAAGCCCTGTCCAACCTGGCCTTGGACACTTCCAGGGATGGGGCAGCCACAGCTTCTCTGGGCAACCTGTGCCAGGGCCTCCCCACCCTCACAGGAAAGAAATTCTTCCTTATATCTAATCTAATTTGATCATCTTCCAGTTGAAAATCATTCCCCCTTGTCCTATAACACAGGCCCTGCTAAAAAGTTTGTTTCCATCTTACTTATAGGTCCCTCTTAAGTACTGGAAGGTGCTCTAAAGTCTCCCTGAAGCCTTCTATTCTCCAAGCTGAACAACCCCAATTCTCTCAACCTTTACTCATAGCAGAGGTGCTCCAGCCCTCTAAGCATCTTCGTGGCCTCCTCTGGACTCACTCCAACAAGTCTGTGTCATTCCTTCACTGTAATGACAAAATGTTTCCTTGTCCAGAAGCATCATTACAGATGTTTTTCTAGCACTGGCCCTGCATAGAGAGTCATTTAGGTTGGAAAATACCTTTAAGATCACCAAGTCCAACAGTAAATCAAACACTGCCACATCCACCACTAAACCACGTCCCCAAGTGCCACATTTAGAGAAACATAAGGTGCAGGGTGAGACTGCTGCAGAGGTGGGTCAGGGCACCCGAGCACACCCAGCTGGGGAGAGGCTGCCTTTTCAAAGCGAAGTTTACACAAGAACATCGGCATCCTCCCCCAAAGCAGAGAAGTGCTGTCTCTGTTTGCAGAGGGAGGAATTCAGGCACTTCTCCATTGTCAGCTACGAGCCTTCCTCCTGCTGTCCCTCGGGCTAGACTGGCACAAAGCAGGGGGGACCCTGGAGTCAGAGTCCTGTCCTGGGACAGCCTGGGCTGACCTGCTTGCTCGGTGTGCCAAGACCGAGGCATAATCAGATTGGGCATGGGATGGAGAAGGTATTATTCCCTGCAGAGCTTCAGGAAAAATGGCCTTAAGGCAATGGTGGTGTGCATATGCATAAAGACTGGAAACCTGTGGGGTGAAGAAATGTTCCAAGAGTGGGTTCTCCCAAACCTCCCAGACATTGGTCCTGCTGCCTTTGAAAATTAAATGGGGTTTGTAGTGGTTTGAACTTTGTTTTCCCCCAGAGGCTAAGAAAAGTGGTAACCCCCAAGGGGTGGAAACCCCTGGAAGTTTTGAAGTTCTGTCCAATGGGCGCTCCTGCAGAAATGTAAACATATCACAAGCACCGGAAGAGATGAGTGGTAGTTTGGGTTGTTAGAAGAAGTAGCCATGTTGTTGTAGGAGCCACGAGGAAAGGGGCCCAGAGCCCCTCGGGGCCTCTGGGGCCCCCCAGCCCCAGTTGGGGGCTACAGAGACTTGGAACAGTGTTAAGCTGGACTATGTGTCTGTAGCTGTGAGCTGGGAGATGTTTTCCATCGTGAGTGAGCAGGGACAGAGCAGAAGCAGCGGCAGCAGCCCCAGAGGTTATGGCTAAAAGCCAACTGATAAGAACTAAACCAGAGAAGCAGCAGAAGCTAGCAGCAGAGCTATGGAGTTCTGGGGGTAAGAACTGATACCAGACACCCCCAAACTCCTTAGACCCCTCTTGGAAAAGAGGGAGACGGACTCCTATTTTGGAGAGCAGTTTTGGACATGCAGCACCAGAGAGAGAGAGAGAGAGAGAAGAGCTGAGAAGCTCAGAGAGTCCTGGGAAGCTGGACCGGGACGGAGAGGAACGCAGAGGGGGTGACCTTGGCTCCCCCCTTGCACTGCTGCCAAGGTGGCAGCCTGAGGCAGGGCACAGAGGCCCTGCAAGGAGCTTGAATCTCCTGGAGATACCAGACCGTCATGAAGACCCCCTGCATCTCGTGATATGACCGTGGTGGAACGACCTTGTCTGGGGTACGAAGCCCATGGAAGACCCCTCGGTTGGTTGGCGACGGGGCCGAGGGGGCTTGGATACCTCCCTTGTGAGTGCTGGCAGAGATCCAGCAACAGCTGCATGCATGAGAGAGAGAGATAGACTGCTTCTGCTACTCTGAAGAAGCTGCTGCCCTGAGAGACTGGAAGGGATCTGTCCTTCTTTCCCTCCTGGACTTTTATTTGGAGGGGAAAGGAGATCTGATCCATTGTAAATACTATATGTCATGGTAGAGATAGTTGTGATCGTGTGTATAATGTGTTATAGTATTTATTTGTACAGTCATTGTAATATATTCCCTTTTCCCCCACTTTGAGTCTGGTTGTGTTTTGTCTGGAAAAACCCATCTCACATTGGGTTGAGATGTGGGAGGGGGAATGGAGCTAAGGAATTGGATTTTGGGGCTATCTCAAACCATGACAGGGTTTTACCCTGATCAGTCCTCCAGTAGGAAGTGGTGGGAAGATCAGAGCTTCTTGAACTAATTGGAGATTTTATTATTTAAAAAAAAAAGAGTACAGTTACTGTGCAGAAAAAAAAAAAACATTTTGTGATGCATTCTTTTCCAGATCTTCCTGAGGCTGTTGCTAAGATAGGTAACTGTCAACATCTTTATATTGCTTTAATTCATAGTTTCTTGACAAGCTTCTTAGGCTCAGATTATGGGGAAACAAACGTGTAGGTGATACAAAATAAACCCATGAGCATCAGCAGTTAATAGGGGTAAATGAATAGTTAATTGGAACCACACATGTACAATTAGTTCCAGGTTCCAGGTTGAAAGTAATAAAATACTTTTCTTCTAAAAGAAAAACGGCAGTTTTTAAAGTAATCCCAACATGTTGTAACCAAATCCTGGGTTTCTCTGTCTCACTCACAAAGGCCAGAAGCTACCTCTGTCCATGCTTCGCCAGGGATGGCACCAGGCTGAGCTCAGCCCACCTTATCCCCCACCAAAGCAAGGCTTTGGGAGTTTGACTCTTTGAAGCTCTTCTGAAAGGCTGTGATTGTGGAGTAAAGGTCTGCTGGGGTGTGGGGTTAGTGATGTTGTCCGTGTCTCCCCGGGCAGGAAGTTTTGGGAAGATCCAAATGGGGCAATGATCTCCTTCCCCTCTGGGTCATCTTCCAGTTGCACACAGAGAATTCTCTCCTGGCATCAGCTCAGCACTGCTCTCCTCATGGGGTGGCAAGTGCCCGTGGCTCCTGCTGGCTTCCAGCAGCCTTTCTCCAAGAGCATTTGCCAAGCAGGTGTTTGGTATTGGAACTGTTTGGGCTGAGGATGCAGACAGCGTTTTTGTGAATCCCTGTGAGCTAAATTGCTTAACTGGAGCCCAGGGAGGGCCATGCATTAAAACTATCTATTTTAAATGTCAGGAATAAGGCCTTTGCTGGAAGATCAATAGACACACAGGAAGAGTATTTTCAGTTCTACATCCTTCATTTATCATCTTCATTTCTTGCCTTGCTTCTGGGGCTGCCCCCAGCCAAGCAAAAGAGACAAGGTCTGCCATCCACCCTGTCTCTGCTCCGAGGTGCAATCCATTGGTCTTTCCCTCCAGCCTGAGTGGGACAGTGTGTGAGGAGGGGATGGGTTTGTGCTGGAATGAGCTCTCTGGGATGGAGGAGTGCTCTGGCAGACATGGGAGTGCTGGGCAGGGCTGCAAACCTGCACTTGCTGGGGGGAGCCAAGTGCACTGAGGTACCCACTAAGGGCAGACTTTTTGCCATAATTTGTCATTACTGTTCTTATTAAAATGTAAAATAGGAAAGCAGAGTGGAGGAAGGAAGTCAGGAGAGCTAGAGACATGCAGCGACTCCAGCCTGGAAGCTCCCTACCTGCTAATGAGGCATGAAACACCATGTGGTTTTTGTAATGCAGGGCTCAGTAATGGATTAAGTTGGACAGCTTGTCTTCCTGCAGAAAGCAAAGTGGCAACTGTGTATTAAAGAAGGTGCACGAGTGGATTTAAAAAAAGGAGTCAAACCAGTGTTAGGGGCAAAAAAAAATTGGGTTAGGAAAACGCCTAATGGAGTGTAGCCTTACTCAGGCTTAAAAGGCTACTGCTTAGTGCTGTGCTCGTGCTGTCAGAGCAAATCCACCAGCTCCAGTTAAGAGGAAACTTCACTTTAGAGACAGGATGGTCCCTCCTTGCCTAAAGGCCATGGTTTGTCCTACCACTGAGCAGGTGGTTAGAGAGGCCAGAGGTATATACTTGGCTGTAGACAGCTTTTAATAGTTCTTAAAATGCCTTTTAGATGAGAGTAGAAAGTCAGAGGGTCAAGTGAATTGAGTGAATCGTGTGATTTCCTTTCTCTTAATGTGAACCAAAGGCAGGCTCTGAGGGGACAGCCATTCCACCTTGGCTGCCTTGGCACTCATGGGTTAACTTGGATGCTGGTGTTTTAGGTCTCATTTATGCTGTATTTTTTCAGTAAACAACATCAACTCTGGAGATCTTAATTAGAGTCTTTGGAAAAACCCAATATGCTGTAATTCTTCCACCAAGGTCTACATGGAAAACAAAGAACATATTTCAAATGCAATGGCAACAAATAAACAAGTGTGCATAGCCCCAGTCTGTAGACCCAGTACACACTTCCCTAATATGCTTGCTTAGACTTTACAATCTGTTTATTAATTCGTGAGTAGACTTGATATGCCCTCTGGAAAAAATACTAAAATAATATCTCTCAGTTGGCTTTGCTGTTAGCATGCCTCTAATTAACTAATGTACACCTCCACTTGCTATTAAACAGTTCCATGATTTTTAACACCAGTGTTGTTTGGTGCCAGCTATAAAAATTTTTAACAGCTCTCCTGTTACTACTAAGTACATGAAAGTGGCTTTACATATTTGACCTTTCCCCCGCTCCCACATTTTTAACCCTTCTTTCCCACTGCAGCAAGGAGCTCATGCAACGAATGTCTTGTGGTGATTAAGATGCAATATCCCCTCCTTGCTTTCCACCAGCATGGCTCTGAGGACAGAGACCTGTGGGCCTCCCTTGAGACTGCAAGGGAATGTTTGAGGAACAAAGTTCTGATTTTGTGAGTAAAACCCACCCATAGCAGTAAAGCTGACCCACAGCAAAGGCCATGAGAGATGCTACGGCAGCACCTTTCATGGGTCAGGAGGCAGGAACTGCCAGCCTGGCACTAAAACATCACCTTAACTCCAAACACAACAGAAACCTTTTAGCCACCCCACAGCCTAATGCCAAGCAATCACCAGGAAGACAAGAGCAAATCCTTGGGATTATTTTCCTGTTTCAAGATGAGCAGGATAAAATACTCAGCTGGAGTTCGGCCACGAGGCTGACAAATCAGGGCATGAGGCACACCCTGCAGTTAAGGAGAGCATCAAGACTCAGGTGGGATCATCCAAGGACCCCTAATGCAGAGTGACCCTCCAGCCCAGCATGAAAACAATGGCCAACCAAAAAGAACTGTTTGGAGGGAAAGCTGCCATGTCTTGAACAGCTCCTCGTGGGCACCATGCTTGTAGCTGGAGGTCAGTCAACCAAAGAAGGGTCAAGGGAGTAACAGCTCAGTGTGGCTGATGGAAGTGGCTGAGGCTGCAGTCTAGAGGGACATGGCTTTGGGCCAGGATCATTATGTGTATTTTCCTCTTACAGTTCACAGATAATGAAAATTCAGATTTTTACCCATGAGTTGAAGAAGGAGAACCAGATGTATGCCCTGTCCAAAGAGAAAGCACAGGCAGATAAGCAATTTCTTCTGACAGCTCCAACCCCATGGACACACTGAATGCTGTTGGCAATTCTAGTCTGGATCATTCACAAAACATACAAATGTTTGAACTCTAAATCCACTGCTGTGCAATCCAAAGGAACAGGTCAGAGCAATGACTGCCCCATGGCAGCTGCTAAACACCCTACTTGGGATCCTGCCCCAGAGCTGCCAAGTGGGAGATGCTGCCAGCAGGGCAGAAGCAGGAGCAGCAAGGGGAAGGTGCAGCATGAGCCCTTTTCCTGATAGCCCCAGGCATTACCCTTTCTTGGTCAGTCACTGCACATCTTCTGCAGCAGCTGATGGATCAGCGAATGGATCTGACCTGTCTGTGAAATCCTTTGTAACATCCTGAGAGCATCACAGCTTAACAATGCAAGTGTGAAAAAACCCTCCTTGTGTTTTCAGCAGTGAAGTCTGGCAGGAGCTGAAAGCACTTGAAATTAGATCCTCGAAGCCTTTTGCCAGCAAACCAGCCTCCATCTACCCCAAGGAGCAGTCCCTGTCTCTCTAGTCAAAAGGTGCAAATGGCTCATGGCAGCTCTGTGCAAAACTAGTCATCCTGGGAGTCATCAAGCCATGCCACATAGCACGTGCACCCCTCAGCCTTATGGAGTGTCTTTGTGGCCTTAAAACAATTTTTCCTGCATAGTTTTCACTTCCTAAGATAAGGGGAGGTTAGTGTTACAGTATCTATCATGACATTGGATGCATTTGTTGCCTGCTGGCCTCATGCAGGAGGACTCACTGGTGTGGAAAAACCTGTCCTGGTATAGCCCTGCCTGTGCTGCTTCCCAGAGCTGCTCCCTCAGCAAATGATCTTCTGAATTGCACACAGGTTTGTCTCAGCAGAAGGGCTCATGCCTTCAGAGGAGAGCCAACACATGGGAACTAATGTGCAGATGATCCAGGGGACCTACACTGACGAGCAAACGAGGGCACAGAAATACTCAACAGCACAGACCCACCCAGATCTGTCCCTCACGATTCCTCAGAGGTCACTGGGACAGCGAGGGGCTGTCACACCTGCCAGGGATGGCACTCATAAATAACAGCCACCTGTGACAGCCGGAGGTGTAGCTGTTTGTAGGCAATTGCATGTGAAACAGGCAGACAGGTGCCATCAATCCAGCCCAACCCGCAGCCAAGTCATGCTGTTCAGTACCTCGAATGCAAAGCACAAGTGTCAGCTACAGCCTGGAACTAACTGCCATCCTTAAAAGACAGTTGCTAACGCAGGCTTTGGTTGAAGGAATTGCTGTATTCCTGCACTGCTGCTGTCCCTAGACCAGAAGTGTGCCTAATGGGGAAGAAGGGTAATCTCATTTGATATGAAATTTTATTAGTGACAGCTCATTCCTTTGGCTGCTCAAAGGGCTGGGTAGGTTGGATGGTGCTTTCATGGTACTTACTAACCTAGAAGTAAGTAACTGAAGAAGCAAATGTCACTGGGATGTGGGCCATGGGGAGCGGGGAGAGAGCAGCAGAGGCAGCACGTGGAGATGAAGTCAGGCACCATTAGCAGCCTAAAAAATTAATGGAAAGGCCTGGGGAGAAAAAAGGGCAGCTATCACCCAGAGCAAGGATGAAGAAGAGCATAAAGAGAGGAAAAGGAAGAGTGGTGAGCAGCAGGGTCTGCTTGATTATCTCAGGGTGAAGAAAAGATTTCAGGTAGGGGCTCGGTGCCTACAGCTCAGTAAAGGTCCTCCTGCAGCAGAGCAGGAGTGGGGTCAGCTCCCCACCAGCACCCACTGCCTCCACTTGGCCCCAGGCAAATGCCAGGCTTCAAGCAGGACAGTCGCACCAAACATCTCTCTATTCTTTATATATTCTTTTATTTTGCATGTATTTACAAGAGACTTTCACTGAATGTAGGGTCAGCTCTTTGTAGTCAACTCTCTAGGGCTGTCAGCTCTGTAGAGTTGAATATATACACCTCAATAAAGGCCTTAGAAATAGCCCTACAACAGGTCAGTGCCAATTTTCTGAAACAAGAGCTTATTATCTGCTGCTTCATCATGTAGCACCAGGGCTTGTGGCAGACAGGACAAGGATGAGCAGGAAGCACTGGCACCCCCATCACAGAATGCCTCTGGACTCACTAAAACTCCAACCCAGGAGTATCAGTGCACTGGTGAAAGCTGGAGCAGATGTTCATGGACAGCCAGACACTGCTCCAGCCCTGCAAGGTTGCCAGCCAGGCTGCTGGTGGTCTGAACCAGCTCAGAGAGGAACCCCCCCGGTGACTTCGCAGCTGGGGACCAGCCATGAGAAAGATGCTCCCAGTGCAGAGGAGGAAGAACCACTGCTCTTGGGTCCATGGACTGACCCTTGCTTTGTTCTTGCTGTCAGCACACAATACCTACGTTGTCATTTAACAAACAGATCAATAATTAGCTATTTCTGCTTAAAGGCAGTAATACAGTACATTATTTGGTTTTTATTACTTACAGTTAGTAATATAGTAAAATAACATCAACTGATTGTGTAAAGATTTTGGGAGCTGAGATTGCACAGAGAGAAATCAATTTTGCACAGTAAAGTATTTGAGGGAGTGGGAAATGATGCTACTTCTGCCTTTAAGTGTCTGTGGGAGCAGGAGGCCTTGAAAAGTGCCTTTGCCCAGGCCAGAGCACCGAGGTGGAGCTGAGCTGCAGTTGGTGATGGAGCATGTTTTGCAGGGGCTGCATTATCTGCCCCCCGGCTTTGGGTTTGTAGAGCCCTCACATGAACTACTTTGTTGCAGGGAAGTGGGGAAGCAGTCGAATGCACTGAATCACAGCCAGGCCTGGCATTCCCCAGGAGCAGAGGCAGTATCTCACTCTCTTTCCCCGTCTTATCCTTGCTGAGACACCTCTGCTGCATCACGTGCAAATGTCCAAAAATGTCTCGTTTTCTCCTGCTCAGAGAAGAGAGGTTTGCTTTGTGCACAGTGAGGTCCCACCTCCTCCTTCCACCACTGTCCATCTCCTCCTGCTCCCTTCAGGTTGACCCTGTGGTCAATAGACCCCTTCTGCAGCCTGACATATTTTGGCACGAGCACAACAAACAGCCCAGCAAACAAAAAGCAGGCAGATTTCTTTTGGTTAATGCCTTAGACTGGCCCAGAGAAGGGCTGAGGACCAGCAGAGCTAGTGTAGAGAAGCATCATAGACCTGGTGTGCTTTTCACTGAGTACGATGAACATACACTGTATTTCCTATTTTTCCCCTCTGTTGAGTGGGCTAGGGGAGGAAAAGCCACTTTCCATTTCCATTGTTATATCCTCTCAAAGGCACAGGTGTGAGACAGTGGCTCACAGCTCACCTGCCTGCAGAGGGGACATCTCTGTGTCCACAGTCCCCTCTGCCACCACCACAAAAGCTGCCGAGCCCAGCTCTGCCTGCTCAGCCACTTCCAAAGCTCACAGAGGTATTTTTGCCAGCATGTCATTTTGTTCCTTTTACCTTCATCCACAGCTGTAAAAGCTGGATTTGTTTTTTCCTGTGCCCCCAGCAAGGTGACAAGTATAACTCTGCAGTTGGTGCTGCCCATCTTGTCAGCCACAGCCTGTGGTTCCTGCTTGTAAAGCATACTGAACATGTGCTCTGGAAGTGATAAGCAACAAAAAAATTATTTTTTAAAATGTTGTTTATTGGCATGCCATTTCAGGTCAAAGAGATTTTTTTCTTCCTCCACGTTATCACAGATATCAGAAGAGGAACAGACCAATTAGGACTATTCACTGGGCCTTTCCATCAAGGGTTTTGTGTAGGGCAATGTATTACAGGAAAGCAGCACTGTTTGTACTCTAAATCATTTGTACCTGTGTTGAAATATTTCTGAATTAATTCCTTGTGCTGAGAACAGTCCCCACATGATCCATCTGGGATACGAGGCCATGTGGAGGGACCTGAGTATTGGGCTCGTGGTCCTTGCTGATGTTTCTCCCTTGCCATCACACATCTTTGCTGCAGCATCAGAGCAAAACGCGTTATTCCAATCACATTCCTCCACTAAATACACCTGGGGGAATTCTTCCATGGCACTTATAGAGGGACACCATGATTTTACTGTAAATTAAAGCCAAAATATCTACAGGAAGTGAAATCCACCAAGGCAAAAAGAGGGCAGAGTGGTCAGGTACCTTATTATGAACAACTGGTTTTGCTCATCCCTGATGAATCAGCGGCATGTGGTGTTTCACAGAGGTGGCCACAAGGTGCCTTTCGGGGCTTGCACGATGCTGGGTTTTTAGCTGGGATGTGCTGGGCCATGATCAGGTCTCTGGACTAAAAGAAGATGAGTTCAATGTGCTGCATCTTTAAACAGGGCTTGGTCCATGAGGACTCAACAGTTCCATGCAGGAGCCTCCTCTGTTCCACCAGGAAAACTGCATCAGCTGTGCTGTGCGTGGAACACGCTGAGCCTGTCCTGGGCCAAACGGAGCAGAAAAGCAGCTCTGACCTGAACAGCATAAGAATTGCATGAGGAACATATCTGCAGGGCACAGCAGGGCTGGATTAGGGTATTTATGGTTCTCCAAGGCTAATTTCACAAGCAGAGCCAGCCAGCCAGAAAGAGCCTTTAAAGCACCATGTAACCCCAAAAGGCCCAAAGCAATTAAAAGCCGGATGGAGGCCACACAGTTGTTGTTCAGATGGGGAAAGAAGACTGCCATGCTGAAAAGGAGGTGCAGAGGAGTCAGGCCAGGCTGAAGGTGTCCCTCAGCACAGCTCGGGATGGTGTTTCAGACCTCGCTGGGTCCCTGCAAAGACACAGCGTTGAGCAGGGGGCAACAGCGGGCATTGCACCCCATGTACCTACTACACCAGTGCCAGAGGCAGAGCCCATTGGCCATGACACCCCCTCACCTCTCTTCACAAGTAACTTGCTCACAATTTGGGATGGTGCCATTGATCTCTGCCCAGCTCACCAGCAGCTGTCCCACACACCTCGTCCCACCCTGTCATCCCCCACACCCGCCACATTCGCCTTGCTCAGGCTCTGGCCAGGGTTTGTGCCTTGTTTTTAATTACAGGCTTTGATATGAAATGCTCCTGCAGATCTGCTAGAGCAGCACTTTACTCCCACCCCCTTCCAGCCTTTCTTGGTATCAGAGGCCAAACCACAATGAGGGAATTTTTTTGTTCCATATCTTTACGGTGCTTCTTCCAGTAGCACATAAAACAAATTAGCCACTTAGGCCATTATTAGGCACTTATGGCCTTTTGATGTTTATGATTTATAACAGCAATTTGCACTTATGTAGCACATTTCAGTTGAGGCTAATATGGCAATGATAGTGCTTTGTATTTCAGTCGCGTTTCCCCTCTCCGGCTCTCAGAGAGCTTTGTGAGACCATGCTGGGCACAGCAGCAGGAGCTCCTCCGGGGTGCCAGGACTCCTGTGCTGCTGGACATCCGTCCATCCCTCCATCCCAGCACTCCTGCCCAGAGCCAGCCCGGCTCCAGGTGCTGGAGCCCTGTTAGAGGAACGCACTGAAGAACAGGCTCTGCTGTCCATGAGAGCTGGTTCAGTTCTGTGGTAGACACAGAAGAGTCTGGTTGTCCCTTAGCTGCTGTTTTTAGCTGCTCTTCCAACAGGAATAACAAGCTTATTTCTTTGTGTTTGCAACTGCTTTGCTCTGGACCTGGGCTGTGCAGGGAAACACCAACTGGGCATCCTGTGGCTGGGCTGGGCTGTGGACCAGAGCCAGCAGGTCAAGGGGGACAACTCTTCCCCTTCATGTGTCACCTGTGACGTGTCCCTGGTGTTTGGGTCCCCAACCCCAGTACAGCTCAACATGCAGGAGCTTTGAGCACTGTTGAGCTGTGTGCACTGTTGAGCCCACACTTGAAAGGAATCAGTCTCCTGGCCTCTTCAGAGACAGAAACCCAAAGTCTAGTGAAATATGGTGGGAATTCTTGGCTCTAGGCATGGCTTATATCCTAGAGAAAGCTGAGCACTGCAGTACAGAACCTCAAACCTGCAGTATTTCCTCTCTGTGGATTTACTGCTGACTTGGAAAGGAGTTATCAGCCTGACATAAGATCTTATTTTCTCTCTCAGTTTTGGCATCTTGCTGCAGTTTATTTTAGCTCAGTGAGGAGACCCAGGGGTGCCTGTCCCCAGCTGGGGCACAGGGAGGTGGATCTGGGCTGTCTGCTCTGGGCTTGGCTGCTTTGCCCTGTTGGGGGGAGCTGGGGGAGTGATTCATCTGGGCCTTGGCTCCCCCAGCTGAGAGCTGAGTACATCCTTGTTTCTTCACAAGGATGCTCTCATAGGTCTTGTAATTTCTTTGTAAGGTTTTAACTAAAAGGTGTTGTCTGAAGGGCAAAGCCAGCTGGAATTTGCTGCAGAGGATGGAAGATGGGAGGGCAGGTTTTGGCAGAGGGTACTGGAACTGGGGCTGTTTCTGGCACTGTCCCCACATGGGATGGGAGTTGCAAGTTGCTTCACAATCCATGGAGAAGTGTCTCAATACTCTTTCTGACTCACTGCTGCCCCTTTGTTACCTCCTGGGCACCCCCTTGGCTGCCTTCCCTCCTTGCACAGTCACAGGGAGATGCTCAGAGGCAGCAGAAACAAAGATATTCTGAGCCAGTTTGCCGGGATACAGGTCTGACAAAAACTGCTAATGATGCAAACTCATTATCTGTGAACATGCCCTATTTCTTGGGGACGTTTTAGAAAATTAGACATGCCATTGACTCAAAAGTTTACCTTTATGCAAATCAAAATGTCAACATCTGGCAGGAGGACTCATGGATTGTTTTTTTTCAGCCTGTCTATAGCAATGGGCTGCCTTCTATACATTGTTTTTTCCCTGACACTCATCTTCATAGGCATGCTAAGCACATCCTGAGGTGATTTTCCTGATAAAGGCAAGTGTAGAGAGCTAAGTTAAATGCTCTTTCAAAGCCACCAGGAATATCACTGTTTACTTGTTTCCTGGTCTGTAACAGATGCTGGCATTCAGCATTCGGGAGCGCCTCCGGGAAAAAGAAAAAACAAAGACTGCCACGACAGGGTTAGCAAATGACAATTATTTGTCAGTAAATCTCTTCTCCCACCAGTGGAGCTGCTGATTATGAATGGGCACCTCCCTCCTCCCCAAGTGCAGAGGCCGATGCCTGCACTTGGAGGGGACGTGGTGGCACAGAGTGACGGGCAAAGCTTGCTTAGTGCCACCAAACTGCTCAGCCCTGATCCACACTGACAGCATTTGGAATGCTTTAAAAGGTAGGTAGGAGGAATCAGTTGTGGTTAGTATTGTCTGGGACAAATCCTCTGCTCACTGACAAAATCACTCCAACGATATAATTCTCAGTTCAGCATAACTCCGATGAGTTTAAGGGAGCTTTAAGAGATCTCTAGGAATAGGCACCTTCACCCAAACACACATGCACACACACAGAGAGGATCCAGTGCCAGCTCTGCAAGTGTGAGGTCCTTTTATCCGTGACCAGCACAGTCTTCTGGCCACTGACCCTGCATGGGAGCCACGCAGGTGTCCTGAGATATCCCCCACCTGCCTCCCCTGCCCAGTGTGGGCATTCTTCTTTCACCCCCAGGCCTGTGCCATCCCTCCTCCTGTGGCAGCAGCGCCCTCCTGGATTTTTTTCTCTCCCTCATTTGCAGCCTGGGAGTTTAAAATGCTATCTTTTGAACTGCTTCCTTCCCTAAAGTGGGTGTCGACTGTAGTACACCTGCTTTCCTATTTCTTATTAACCACCACACAGCTCTCACCTCTGGATTCTCTCTTGGGACAGACCTGCTGTTGGCACACTGAGCTCTCAGTGATGCCACAAGCACCGGGCCCTTCCCACATGCTGTGCTCCAACCATATTTCAACTGGTGGGAAGTGCAGGAGGAAGCAGCTCCCCTGTGCTGCCTGGCAATGTGTGATTAGCTTGAAGCACTGTACATATAAATAAAAGGCAAGGGACATGCACATAAACAAAATCTATTGCATCTCCTGCTTTTTCGAGTCAAGTGCTATGCTGGGAAAACATTGCCTCTTCATCAAGTTTTATCTCTGGCAATCAATTCATTGGGCCAACCAAGAAGCTTTAGAAAAAAAAGACACAGATTTTCCCAAGTTTTGCTTTCAGAGCTGCTCAGTCCTCTCCATCACTCTGACACGGGATTCTGAGTGAGACTGGGAAAATGCAAACTCACTGGAAACTAGCAGAGCCCAGGTGCTCCCTCCTTCCCCCAGCACATCCCAAGCCTTACCCTGGGGGGCTGGGCACACCCCTGCCACCACTGCCAGGACAGGACAATGCCAGCCCTGATGGTGTCCCCAAGCTGTGTGTCAGCAGAGGGTTTAGTGCAGAGGCACTGCAACTCCTGCAGAAGGAAAAACACTACTGCAAAGGGTTCACAGGCTGGTGTTTTGGTAGTGAAAGTGTAATTTTTTCCCCTTGTGGCTATAAATCTATAGGCTGCATTCTTCTCACTGCCACAGGGAAAATGCTCTTTTATGAGGAAGGCGAAGAGTGGAGAGAGTGAACTGATGAGGGATATTACCCTTAAAGGGGGCTGGGAGACCGACACAGTCAGGAAGCCTCTGGGCTAGCTGCAGAATTGATTTTGCTTTTTGCAGACACAAAATATGCTCCGAATGCTGGCTGGATGGCAGTTCACTGGGCATACACTTGTCTTGCCAGGTGAAAGGGAGGAGTTTGCTGCGGAGCAGAGGGTGCAGTGATGTGCCAAAGCCCTGGCCATGAGCACTGCCTGGTCTTCTCCAGGTGTTAGATGTCAGCCCCAGGCTTCACTGGCCTGGCTGAACAGCCCCTGTGGTGACTTCCGACAGGGCACCTTTTGAGTTGGTTTAGGCCAGAGGGAGACAGAACTGACCACACATCCCTGTTGGCTTTGCAAAAGGCTCCTGTGGCTTTGCCAGATCTGATGGTTTTTATTGATACTGGGTCATCCTTCAGCTGCTCTCAGAAACTGTAGGTAAGTGCTGGGCTCAGTTGTGCTGAGGGCTTCTCTCCCACACAGCCAGGCAGGGGCTGCTGGTGTCACTCAGGCCTTGGGCTGAAAAAATAATTTATTCCCTAGTTTGGAGATCACTGTGAAGCCATCTCCCCAGCACTGGCTTCCTCAGCATGGTGAATTGCTTCTTCATCACCCTCAACCCTTTTCTTCCCTAGGCACTAAGATTTGGGTGAGATTGGTGAGATTTGGTGCTTTTTTTCCCAAACATGGAGTGTGCAGTCCAGTGACAGGTTAAAGTTTCTCTACAACCACCAGAGCTGGCAGTGGGCTTTCCTCTGCAACAGTTGGTACAGTCATGGAATAACATGGCTGTAGGTGCTGAAACTGTAAGAAAAAGCAATGGAAGATGTCACAGTGCAAATAAAATGCAAGAGAAGATGAGGCAGGAACTGCAATAAGCAATATTTGAAGAAATTTCCTTCTCCAAGTAGTGTGTAAGTCCCAGGACTGTGCTGATCCTGACGCTGGATAATTCCCCCTGATGCATGATTTCTGCTGTGATCAAAAGGCAAGCTCCAGACTAACCCACTGAACTTGCAGGCAGCTTTCAAGCTATCTACCATAACAGCTTTGGCAATGAAAGCTGACCCGGGGGACCACAGAAGAAGCCAAAAAATGATGATACCCATTGCCAAAGAAATACATCACAGCATACAAAGCCTCTCTGCCAGATGCACCTTGGGCTGGCCACAGCCAGGAGCTGGAGAGCTGGCCCTGTCACAAGAGCTGCTGACAAATTACAAATCCAGATAGAGGAGGAGGAGGATCAGCAGCCCAAGCCATAAGAGAGGGCATTGTGGAGCTGGCAGGGAGCACAGGCACACGTGCCAGGCTCCTTTGTCACCCTGCTGCCATTCAGGGCAGGGAGAGAAGTTGACAAAGGCTCGTCAAGGAAAGAGTCATTTCTCTGTGCAAAAAAATTAAGTTTCCAGTTGTGTTGGGCTGGAGGGATTCAAATGCAACTTGTTGTACCAGCACTCCAAAGAGAAAGCCTTGTGAGGAAGGATTCCTAAAGTGCTTCATTGGAGAGATCAGGGCTGTCTCTCTTAAAGGGGAGATGGAAGGAGAGGGCAGTTCAGAAAGAGGGGTGGGAAAAAGAGAGAAAAATGAAGCAGAGGGGAGTTCTATTATGCAGAAACTATACCCCAGATAAGTCTATAAACTAAACTACCCCAGAAAAGCAAGAGACAGGCAGCAACCCCATAAAACCCATAATTCTGCATTGTGTCAGGGTTAAAACTGGAATCTGAAAAGTTTACCCGTCTTCTAGGAATCAAACTGGGGCAGAGCTGAGAACCCACTATGCTTAGATTTGCTTTCTTTATGTCCTCAGAGCAAATACTTTTCCATCCATATATGATAATGCTCATAAACACAGTCGTAAACCTGCAAATCTTGGGACTGTCTTGATCTCAAAAGGATTGTGATTCATTCTCTATTTAGTTTCAGGCAAGGAGAGATTGTACCATGGAGCTTAGTACAGTTGGGTTCCCTCTTAGATTTATAATCCTTCCTTTGCTTTGTGTGCAGGATGAACATGATACTATTTATAGCCTTGTAGCAACCCTGGTGTTCAAGCCTCCAATTCAGCAAAGCGCTTAAGCAGATGCTCAGTGTCAGGACGACCACATTAAGCACACGCTTGTGTTCCTTGGACTTACTGGGGATTAGCATGTGCACTGATAACTGGAAAGATTCAGAAGAGATGTGTGCAGTGCCTGACTGTGAGCTTATGTCAACAGGCTCTGCAGAGCAGGAAACAGAAATGACCACGTGCTTCAAACTAAGCATGTGTTCAAGTTACCTGCTGAAACTGAGGCCTTCTTCTGTTACTACAGAGCAGCAAGAGACACCATATCTTCAATCAAGATCCTCAAATAGCAGGAAACTAGTCCCAAGCCCAGCAGGAGGCTCAAGGGGAGCTGGACAGCATACCAGCTTCGTCCAGAGGATACTGAAAGCAAAAACTCCATGGGAAGCTTTGTTATGCAACGTGTTTAGTCCCCCTTGGAAAAATCTCTCTCTGCAACTACTCTAGAAGCTGATCCAGACCATCTTTTGCCCTTTCTGAAGCTTAAGCCTGGTTTACTTTGCATTTTTCTGTCTAAAAGCTGTCTGACATCTTAGGTAATTTGGGGAGTCACAGAAGAGTCTGGGTTGGAAGGGACCTTCAGAGATTGTTGTATTTCAAGCCCCCTGCCATGGGCAGAGACACCTTGCACTAGACTAGGTTGCTCCAAGTCCCTTCCAACCTGGCCTAGGACACTTCCAGAGATGGGGCAGCCACAGTTTCTCTGGGAAACCTGTGCCAGGGCCTCACCATTCTCAGAGATTTCTTCCCAGTATCCCATCTAAACCTATTCTTCTTCCTTTGTTGCCACTAAATGCAGTGAAGTTTTGAGAGACCACCACAATGTGGGGATTTGTTGTGAAGGTCTTGCAAGGTGTTTGGCCTTTTCTTACCTCATCTCCCCTTCTGGGTGAAGCAAGGTGAACAGGACTTCACAGAAGGGACATAAGGAGAAATCAGAGTTCCCATGACATTACTGCATGTGGCTTGAGGGAGGTAGGGTGAACCAAAGCTAACAAATGAAACAGCCTGACCTTGAATGTGTCCAGGGGTAGCCCTGTGCCAGGGCCTCACCACCGTCACAGCCAACAATTTTTTCCCAATATCCCATCTAACCCTGCCCTCTGGCAGTGGGAAGCCATTCCCCCTTGTTCTTTCCCTCCAGGCCCTTGTCCAAAGTCCCTCTCCAGCTCTCTTGGAGACCCTTTAGGCATTAGAAGGGGCTCTAAGGTCTCCCCAGAGCCTTCTCTTCTCTAGGTTGGACAGCACCAGGTCTCTCAGCCTGCGTCTATAGCAGAAATGCCCCATGATAACTTCTCACAGGTTCATCTTTTAGTAACTTTTACCACAGACATAAAATTCACATTTAACCAAATTTAGCCAGTGCCATAAAGACACCAGCCTTCCTGGCCTGAATTTGCCAAGTGGGAGAGTTGGCTGCAGGCAGTGGCTTCCCTGGTGTGCCTCTCTGAGCTATTTCTGTGTGTGCGTGTGTTGTGTTTTTGTGCTTATGGATGGCTTCAAGTAGAGACATAAAATACCAGAGCACCACTTTCTAGCATTCTGCTCTGTTTGATTTAGAAATAAGCTGTTACATGAGCCATAACATGCAAGAAGCCTGGTGACCCCTCACCTACTCCTGTGGGGACTCTTTGATGTTTAATAAAAATACAACTTGGGAGCCTTTCCCTTCCTGAGCAGACACTTCTCTGTGTGTCTACCTTTTTTTCCTGATGTAAGAAACTAATATAAGTGAGTGTCCCCACCTCTCTGTCAAATTTAGTTGAAATTGGCCAAGGGTTCTGGAGGCATGTGGTATCTTGAGGCTGGTTTCCTCAAGAAATTGGGATAATAGATGGGCACAAGACATTGCTGGTTGGGAATTAGGTAGTAGACAAGCAGAAGGCAGCCCTGGCTGGAGGAGCAGGGGTGATTTGACTTACTGGAGCAGCAGCAGTGCAAGCCAGGTGGGGCTGGTGGGAAGGACTGGGGTTCTTGGGGCACAGTTGGAGTCATTCCATGAGCAAACTGGAAAGCCAGCTGGGAAGCTTAAAGCCCTGAGCTTGTCCGTGCAGTAAATGATGAAGACACAGGAAAAGCAAGAGGAACCTGCTAACCAAGATGCTCCTTTCCATTGACTTTGAAGACTCTCCAAGGTGCCTAGGGAGGAGCTGGAGGCCCAAGAAAGCCATGTTGGGGATCCCCCATTCCAGCCATACCGTGGCTGTACATGTGCATTCCTGCATCCAGCAGTGTGAAAATCCAATGATATTGACTGGAGCGACACAGGAAATACAGTGTCTCAGTCCACCAGAGACAAAATCAATCAGCTAATTGCTTCATACGAGGTTTGCACCAGGTAGCCTGATGGTCACTGACGTGCCCCTTTCAGCAGCCCATCTGCTGCCAGGGTGAGCATTTTCGACTTTCCTGCAGAACATTTAGTGCAGACCCTGAGGGGATCCGGAGGCTGGGACAGTCGCTCTCTCATGTCACGGCCTGGCTGGATTTGCTGGTTACCTCTCTGTCTGCCTCAGTGGTCTCAAGCAATCTCACTGAATCTGTTCTTATCGATTTAGGAAAAGGCTTTGATTCTGCAAACTGCAAGCTCTTACTCACGAAACTATGACAACTTGGTATTAGCTTCAGATCAATGAACTTTTTAAATGCAGTCTAAGCAACAACACTCACTTACTGCTAAACCCTGATAAGCCTGGTTCTGGGACAAGTCAAACCTTTATCTTAACTGCCATGTGATCTTTTTCAGTTTGATAGTTCCATTTACTGTATCGATAAGGATTATAACCCATCTGCAGTGAGATTTTACCCTCCCTGGAAGCTCTTGTACAGCAGATGATTTGGAAAAGGAAATATTTTTTTAACTTTCTCTTCATAACAAGTACATCCCAATATATTATTCTTATTCACTGTTTTCTTTCCAGCCCCTTCCATCTGCCTTCCTAATCTCAGCTGCTCTCAGACCAAGCAGAAACCAGGAGTGCATCAGAGATTTATGCAACATGACAGGGCTGTGGTTGTGCTGCCACGAGTGGTGACCATGGGCTGTTGTTGTCTACATGCAAACACCAGCCTCGGGATGCACATGCCCTCTCCCTCCTGGGGTTCCTTATCCACGCTTCCCAGCAGTGGGTGGGAATAATCCATCAGGACTGGCATTGCCAGGCTTGGACAGTGACAGGAAAATTGGCACCATCAGGCCAAAAAGTAGAAGGTTTTTTGGTGGAGTGATCCACAACATAATCCCTCCTCTGTGAACTGTGTTTTTTCCCCACATATGGTTGCTGAGTCTGTCCCCCAATGAAAGCCTCATGGGGCTCCTTCTGCCCCGGCACCTTTTGGGTGGCATTTAGCCCCTAGCTCCTTGTGAAGGCATTCAGAATGAGATACCCACATACCTTCCCAGTTGTGGCAGCTTCAGTCAGGGGCTCAGGAATTTGGGAGGCTGCTCCCAAATAAGAGGTTGGTGCACTCAGATGCCACCTCAGGCCAGCTGGGTGTCACAGCAAAGCAGCAAAGCCAAGCCTGAAGATGGGAGGCACTGGAGAATCCCCGCCCAGGCTCTGCAAATGCCAGGGAAGCTGGTAGAATAATGGGTCCATTTATTCCCCCAGGGGGGAAAATGTCAGAAAACACTGAAATGAGAAAAAAATTGCCTCTTTGTTCTGCAAATGGTCATCATTGTGAGAAAGTTTATCCACCCTCTGGGAATTCATTTAGCATCATCAAAGAGAAGCTTTACAAAACTGAATTCTTATTCACCCACAGTAATGTCACCAAAATAATTTCTTTACTGGAAGGAAGGTGAAGTGGAGTTACCCACACCAACAGATGCTGCCACTGCTCTGCAGAGGTGTAAAGGTACATTATAGTGGAAACCTGTTCCTGTTCAGAAGTGACTTAAGCCCCTGGGAAAAACTGTAGGAGCTCCCTTAGCCATGGGAAGGTACTCCCAAGGGTCAAGTTGTTCAATGGAGTGTTCCAACAGATTTTTTTGCCCTTGCCATGAAACAGTGGGTAATAAATGTTTGTGTATACAGGACTTAACAACTCTAAAATACACTGGCCAGCCATGACCACCCTGTGGGAGGCTTTGGGGATAGCACAGAACAGTCATATGCTTTTAGAAGGATGTGTTATTTATAGTGTCCATGGCAGTTACCATTGCAGGCCCTGCTGGGATCAGACCTCTCTGTGAACACATATATTCACTGAAGAAATAACTCTGGCCCCACAAACCTTCATTGAGCACCTCAAACAGATATGTCCTCATGGAAAGCATTTCCTGCTCCGAAAAATTCGGAACCAGGTTGCTGGTTCATGTAAAAAGAAAGTAGAAAGTCCCTTCTCCTTTTTTTTTTGTCAGATTAATCCCTTGGTCTTATAAAAATTATTACATTGAATCCAACCAAGTGAGAAAATAGATGGTTTTTTTCAACCTTCTTGAAGATTTTTTAAGCTTTGAGGCTGCATTATAGCCAAGAGTTTTAGAGTCAAACCACACCCCCATTTCTTACAAAAGAGCTTCTGGGACAACTGAAGGCTGTAGAGTCAGCTTTCTTTGGGAATAACCCCACCTTGAGTAGCCCTCCCACACTTCTCCATCAGCCCCTCCTCACCCACTCCCCTCAGAAAGGCACCAGGAATGATCACTCCATGGCAGGACAAGGCTGCCCAAGGCTGTGCTGGACCAGACAGGAGTGGGGTTGCCCCTTACACAAAACCAAGTTCACTGGGCTTCAGACAGGCATTAACAAAAATGCCTTATTTTCCACACTGAAATCGAATACAAAGCGGGAGGAAAAAAACCAGTCCTGAGTAATTTTGCAGCTTAGGAATATTTCACATTCTTCTCTCACCATAATGTGAAGGCCAGATATAACTTTCTGATTAATGGAGGCCAGGGAGTGCAATAAATGCAGCTTTAAAGGAAATTCATTTCACAGCAAGCACAATCAGAACTCCAGTTTCAGAACTCCACCCCCTGTATACACTGGATATTTTTTGCCTGCAAATTTAAGAAAGCCTAAGGGAATGAGGTACCCAGCTCCCATTCAGAGCCTGTGGGAGTTGGATGTTTGTTTCCTAGGAATGCCTCTATAACCCTCAGTCATTGGGTGTTACCAGCAGCTCTGTGAGCCCTGTCCCTGGGGCTGTGTCCCAGGCCAACCTCTCAAGGAGTCAGCTTTGGGCTCCCTGAGATACACATAAAACCTTTTTCCTCATATTTGGTGGCCTTTTTTGCCGTGTTTTACTAGTGGAGGGGTGAGCTGGGATCCCAACTAGTGCTGTGTGAATGCTGTGACAGCCCGAACTCCCCAGAGCATCTTTGCCCTGTGGCCAAAGCAAACCAAAACCAGGAAGGAAAGCACTGCTGGGAGGAGCAAGGGCCCCCGGCATGTCAATGGAAGGTGTTTAATTACTTGGGGAGTAGTGGATGGGAGATGTCTGCTCGTATGTGAGAGGAAGAAGAGACCTAAAGTATAAGGGATAAGAAATGTCAGAAGTGGAGCAGAAATTGTGCACTATAAACATTTGCTTAAACTCACATAGCCAAAACTGTACCGCCAAGCTGCTTGGATGAATTACTCAACACCCCCAAATTTCCTAAGGTCCTGTGAGTTTTTCAGCAGGGGTGTCACTAGGCACACTAAGGTTAAGCAAGGAAACCAGAGCACTTGTTCTGGGCTCAGGGTCTCTTGCAGAAGGGTCTGTTCAGACACTGGGGCCCCAGCTGACTGTACAAAACTCCTCAAGACTGGACTCACTCTGATGGTGTTAAACCTTCGAATCATTGACATGCTGGAGAAGCAGCTGCTGTTTAGTGAGATGAATTCACTCCATACTCCCTTCTGACAAACAGGAGTGCTTGAGTCATCTTTCAAACCAGTAGCAAACGCAGGAGGTGCCACTCAGCATCGTGGCACCTCATGCCAGCCATACCAGCCCGTGCTGGTCTGTCTTCCTTTGGGCTGAAAATGGTGATGCTAGTTCAGTTTTTCTATAGCAAACTGGCACTTACTAAAACATGGTTCCACGCTGTATAATTTCTATGGCTTTTATTAATACAGACAGTATAGGCCTCATAAAGAAGAAAAATTACCAGTGGAAGATAAAACTAAAATACTAGTTGCATTACAATCACATTCTAGTGCTGCAATAAATTGCATGAAGCCAATAAAGCAAAACTAACTGAAGATATTTGACACAAACCAAAAATGAAATGAGAGTCATTATGCAGTCTGCTACAGGGACCGACCTGCCTTGATGTAGTTAAAGCAATAAACTACCTGGGAGTAATCTTTACTTATTTTAAATTGCATATTCCAATTGCAAAGCTGTTTCTGGCATTTCTGCCACACTTACTTTAGTCTGCTCAGAAAAAGAATTACATGTCTGGATAAGTCATGTCCTATTAAATGTGCATCATATCGGCAGCACTCATAAGTCACTTGAGTCATAATATTGTTTATTCTAACATTAGTCACTATTTTCTGTCATAAATTAGCTATTCTCCAGAAGAGTGGAAACGAGATGAAGCCAAGGCTGCAATTATTTCACACATCCATGTTGGCACACGGAATAGATTAAGTGGCCATCTCTACAGAGGAATTATCATCATCGGGCCATGGGTCAATTATAACAAATGTATTCACGCCGTTAGCCCCTAGGTATCTTCAATAATAAGAGTTTGCATTCCTTTCCCTCCCTAATTATTCTCCTCCATGGTCTGGCTGACCCACACATGTGTCAAAATAAGCGGCAGCAGTGCCTTTTGCAATATTCAAGGTTAAACCCTCCCAGCCATCATTTCCTGCCAGCCCCCCTCCAATGCTCCCTACCCACGGGATATTTGCATGCAAATACGGTGCATGGTGTGTCTTTGCCATGCAACCAGTCCTGCTGCTAATTAATTGTCTGTTATGCTGCCTTTTTGTGCAGAGGTAGCAGCCCTGGCCCCCTGCCGGGAGGGAGGGAGGGGATGCAATTCCACTGCCTTTCAGTCACCCCCGTTTTAATTTGGCTGAACATGCTGGTGTTGATATTTCCCTGCCTTTGTGTGGCTCAGAGCACGCCCAGGCCTGGCTCCTCATCACCACATCCCAATTTCGAACCTGTACAGACCTGGGGACCCTCTGTTATTCACCACTGGCTGGGGATCAGGGTCCTGGAAGGACGTGCTGATGGAGCAGGGAGAAGGGGAACTTTTGGTTGGGATGCATTAAGTCTTGTTTGTATACAACCCCCTTTTAGTTAAAATGCAGTGTTTTGCCCCAAAGGGAGCAGGCCATTACAGCAGTGAATGGTGCTTTATAAGACAGCTTATTCCCTTAGGGAAGAGGCAATCAGTTGCCCCAGTTGAAGACACATTCATACTTGAATTAAAAACCTTCAATAGCTGTTTTTTCTAAATTGCCTCTCATATAGAGCTAAAAAAAAAAAGAGAAAAAAAAAGAAAAACAGCCTACTTGCACATCAGTTTATTCCCTTAATAACATATGTATCCCCCTGAGAATCTGTGCTCATGGAAACCTACAGCTCTGCTACGCCAGGTGAGATGAAGGCTCATCTCAAGTGCACTTCACCCAAGTGAGATCAACAGTGGCTGGACTGCCCTGGACCCACCAGCCCCCTGTGCTGGGCTCAAGTGGAAATGCTCTTCACAGAATCACAGAGTGGTTTGTGTTGGAAGTGACCTTAAAGCCCAACCAGTTCCACCCTCTGCCATGGGCAGGGACACCTTCCACTAGCCCAGGCTGCTCCAAGTCCCCTCCAACCCAGCCTTGGACACTTCCAGGGATGGGGCAGCCACAGCTTCTCTGGGCAACCTGTGCCAGGACCTCACCACACTACTGCCTTGCTCTGATCTGGGTTATTTTTGCTCCATCACACCCAGGCTGCTTTGCTAAGGGCATGAGGAGGTGGCCATTCCATTCCCTCCTGCCTTCAGCATGATGGGAAGGACCAGAAGTCTGTATAATATCCAATTTTGCACTGTGACTGAGAGCAAGCATCTAAGAGACTATGAATCCAGGGCAAGCCCATATGGACAGAGTGCCTGCATAGTGTTTCCACATGGGGTGATCCACCCCTTCCTGCCTCTGGAGGCACAGGTAATGCCATCACATCTAACAGCTGTCGACAGATTTTTGTCCCACAGGTTCAAAGTGTAACTGGATAAAGTTGTGTCAATATTTTGTGCCCAAGGCATTGTGTAACAGCACTTTCAGCTCAGCAACACCCAAGAAGAAGCAATATCTTCTTCAGTGGGACTTTGGCCCTGCCTTGGTGGCTCCATGTCCATGGAAAAGACTGAGGAGAGGGACACATGCAACCTATGCAACATGTTAAAGATAATTTTTTTAAAAATAATACAGCTCTCAGGGACTGATGTTACAACATGAACCCATGTCCCAAGGACACACCTTGACCCTTTTCCACGTAGCATCTACTGCCTGCCCTTGCCAGACTCAGGCTCCGTGCTCGCTGCCTGCTCTTCCTTACCCCCATTATAATTAAAATAACATGCAAATGAAAAAAAGCCTTCTTCACCTGGTATATACCTTATCTAGTTCCTTATAGATAAGCAATTTAATGTCCTCTTTATGTTGTTTTTTTTGGCTTAGAGGGAATTTAGAGTCACCCTTGTTTCCACTGAAGCCAGAGGCAGTATGTGGAGCAGCTTCTCTGGAAAGCCCCTGGCAGAGCTGGCTAACACACCTTATGAGTGGATGGGAACCAAAAAAAAAAAAAAAAGAGAGGAAATCCAAGCAAATTTAATAAGAGAAAAACAATACTTTTCACAACCACTCTACCTGCTTCTTGGTGGTTTTGCTGATTTACATGTCATTACCATACAAACACGGGTACACACAGACATCGCGGGGGGAGGTGGGTTCTTGGGATGGAAGGTGCCACATTTCCTATATTTACACAATATTTCCTAACCTTCTGGACACGGGAGCTCTGTTTAAAGGATGGAGTTTGTTTTACCTGGCAGCCCCAACCCATGCTGTGCCAGGCTGTACAGCTGCAGCTGCACTGGGAGCTGTTGGAGGCTAAAACCATCTCAGCTCCTGGTAAATCATGACTGCTTGTTTTATGAACACATTTGCAAACACAGAGCTGTTCACCTCACCTGAAACTGTCTTCTAAAGGTGGGTAAGAGCTGGGTGTGTACTGGCCAACCTGCCAGGACATTCAAAGCCCCTCTCTGCTGCAGCACATCCTGGCAGTAGCAGCTGCTCTCCCTGGAAAGAGAATGGGGCTGGAGTTTTTGCTTTCTGTTTGCAGAGTAAATAAGAGCCAGAAATGTGCAATTCCACTTCAGTGTGGAATCAAGAGGTCTCATCTTGTGACCGAAGCATTCACAGTGCTGAGCACAGATGCCCTCCTCTTCACCTTTAAAGTCTGCATCCTTTCTGTGCTTCCCATGTGCCCTTTGCCTTCACCTCCAGGATGTCTGTCTTGCCTTTGAAATATCACCGCTCTCCTACTGTTAAAGTATGTGGAAGGATGAATCTTTTATCTCGTTTTTCTATTTGGGAGGTTGATTCTGGGTTCATTGGTTAGGTTTAAGATGTTACAGAAGCATCTGCCTGGTGAGATTTAAAGATGACAACCCTCCAGTGTTATTTCAGTGCAGGTAATGGCAAGTAGATCCCCCTGCTTTCTTTACACCCTGTTAGGAGGAAAAGCCTGTCTGGAATAAGGATGTAGAGATAAGAAGAGATTAGAGATTCAGGCTCAAGGCAGCCTTGCTGACATAGGGACCAGTGCAGCTGAGCCCAGCTCTGCTCCTGGGGGCAGCCCTTCTGCCCCCAGACCAGCTGTGGCTGCACCTCCTGGCTCTGGAGGATGTTCCCTCTAAGAGGAAGGCTCCATGCAGCCCCTGGACTGAGCCATAGCTGCAAATCCTGGCCTGAGCTCCATAACAACATGAGGTGAGCTGTTTCTGCTCCTTGTAGAGACAGGTCCACCCCAGCCAGGCATGGTTTGGGCTGCAGGCTGCCCTCCAGAGAAGCCTCTGCAAACAATCACACAGTCCTTTCTGGAATGGTTCCCACTAGAAAAACATGGTTTGGGATTCAACTGAAATTACTCAAAGAAAGCTGGAGAGCTTTCAATGGCATTTCACCCATATAAAAGAGGACTTATGAAAAAATCAATTATTTTTGAAAAATGCTGATGTTGTTTCCAATGCACACTATTGTTTTAAAATTTATTCAGGTCTAAATTTTCCACTTTAACCAGATTGCCTGGCATTGACCTCCGCTCACAGTGTGCAGCACCATGCTGACTCGCGCTGCACAGCTCACTCCTGAGTGCCCACACCCACAGCTGAGAGCCTCTCCTGCTCCATTTTCCTCTGCTTTGTTTCTCAAATACTGAGGAGAGCTCCAACTTCATACGAAGTTGAAGTCATCCAATTTTCTGGATCAAAGTGTCTCCTGTTTTTGTTGTAATGAAGCAATTTGACACTCTTGGTAATGCAAACATTCCCAACTCTAATTATAGGAGCAGCTGTTTTCAATATCTCCAGAAGACTCTTCCAGATTAGCACAAGGATATGGCCAAAAAGCACAGGACACCAGAGGCTGGGAATATTCCCTTCCAGCATGGCTCTTCTGTCTGCTCCAATTCCCCACCCCCCTCCTCCATACTGATAGAGGAGCTACAAAAATCCCTCTTTTTTGTGTTGCCACAGCCAGCAGTGAGGCCACTGGGGAGCACTGGTGCAGGCTGATTACCAACATTGAACTGGTTGTTCCCTTCAGTCTCTGCAGAAGATGTGTGGGGAGCCAGTGCCAGGTTGGGTCTGTGGTGCTACTCCTGCCCTGGGATCCAGGAGCAAATGAACCTGAACCAGGGAAGGGAAGGTGAGATTTGCTGCCTTTGTGCCCTGAAGTGAGCCTGAGCTCAGCCTTGGGGCAGGATGGAGCAAGGGAGCATCACAGGAGACAGCTGTGCCAAGCCATGGAGCTATGAACCTGAAACCAGAGAGATACAGGTGGAATACAGGATGTGGAATACAGGTGGATACAGCTCCACTTTTCCATGGGCTGGTCAGGGCCCAGCAAGCTGCAATCCTGTGCTGTGCCTCAGTTCCCTTGTGGAAACCAGGGTGACAGGAGCAGATTTGGGAAGACCCCTGAGAGCTGCTGTGGTGAGGCACTCAGTGTGTCCACCTTGTAGAGACTGGGGAGAGGAACAGAGCTCCCTCCTGACCCTGCAGTACAGGCCAGGATGCAGTATCCAACAGCCAGCCAGACAAGGGCTGGATCTGAGCCGCAGGCGTCGAGGGCTCTTGCCTGCGGTGCCGAAAAGCAATTTATTCATTTTGTCTCCTGAACAAGTATTAAGATGAATATCGAAACATAATTGTCTCAATAATCTTTAGGTTTTACTTATCAGGCAGTGATAAGGCTATAGAGGGATATGTTCATTTGTCTGCAGATCTCTGTAATCCTATTAAGTATAGAGTGATAACTGTTAAAGTGAACATATACACAGCCACGCACACATTTGTTGAGGAAAGTATTTAACACACACATACAGTGGCACACACTCTCTCCGTAAAATTCAGTGCTGCACAGCCAGGCTAAGTGCCCCTGTATGGACAACCCACCTTGATTAGCTGTGGATCACTTGGGGTCAAAGACCCCTCCTAGCACAGCATCAGGAATGCTGCTGGAGCTAAAACAGGCAAAAAAAAAAAATCCTCTTGTATTTTATTCTGCATTTCCTTCAGAGAAGAGAGAATTTTTCTGGCTCTGTATTTTGTACCTGGAACCTGTGGTACCAGGCCGGGACAGAGCTGCCCTCACCTGATGCTTAAACCTACTGCTGGTGCCTGCATCAGCACTGCCCACAGGCGTCACCCATCTGCAGCACCCTGGGACAAATCCACAGGGAACAGAGGTTTCTTCCCTCTTCTAAGCCATATCTAGTTCAGGAAAGCCCATTTGGGGAGAAATCACAGAGATTTTCACCCACCAAAAGATAGTGTCCTGGGCTTCAGTAGCAAAGGAAGAAGCTCGTGCTTCAACCCCAAACCCGGCAGCTGCTCAGTTTGGCTTTTGCTCCAAAAGCTGGAGTTTTGTAGGTTGTGCCCAGGTACAGAAATCTGGTGCAGGACAGCCTGACACCCCTTGGGTGCAGTGCAAGGCCCATGGCGTGGACAGGGACACGGCCCCTCTGTAGTTCAGTCTTCACTCTGGCTCATCCAGGGGCTCGGGGTCTGACTGTGGCCATGCAGCCACCACCGCTATAGGGCTGCCTGTGTCTGGAGTGACACACCACTGCTTCACCTCTCCCTTCTGCACTCACCTCTCCCTTCCGAGCTCACCTCTCCCTGTGCTGGAAACAAACCCTGGTCCAAGGACGTGTTTTTGCTCAGTGCATCTCTGTCCTGGGAATTCATGAGGCACCAACCAACTGCTCACCAAGGCACAAGATTCACCTCACCTCACCTCCCTGCCCTCCCAGGGAGGTACAGCGACACCAATACTCCTGTTTACAGCCAGTTCTACCTCCTGCCCCTTCTTTGGGCTTACTCTGCAGCACTGTCACACTGTGCCTCCATGCAACACTCCTGCAATACCAGCTACTGACCATTTACCTGCCTAAATTACTGTGAATTCATTCTCAACAGTTTTTCCAGATACCTTCCAGCTTTAAAAACACCATTTTCAAAACTAAGGTATCACAACCAACAAGCTGGGAATAAGGACTCACATCCTTAGTTTCTCCCTCCAAAGCCTTGGCTGTTGCATGCTGAAGGAGCTGGAAAAGCCTCATGAGACCACCAGGCCAGCACATATCCCTCTCACACAGCATCTTCCTCAGTTTCCAGACTTGAAACTTGGTTCCAGCTGGGCACTTCTCAAAGAATCACAGAATGGTTTGTGTGGAAAGGGACCTTTAAATGCCATCTAGTCCAACCCTCTGCAGTGAGCAGGGACATCATCTAGACCAGTTTGCTCAGAGCTCCATCCAGACTGACCTTGAATGTGACCAGGGATGGGGCAACCTGTGCCAGTGTTTCACCACCCTCATGACAAAAAATGCCCTTGGCTTTCCATTTTTAACTCTCTTCTGCCCCCCATGTGCACAAACATCTACTCCACTGTGGCCCACAGGCAGCTGGAGCTTGCCAGTGCCTCAGGGCCAGGACCATCAGCAGCAGATGGTGTGGGACATTCTGGATTTTGAACATCAGTGAGCTCAGAGCAGCTCATGGGTTTCATTAGTGCTCAGTATCACAGGTAAACCTGGTTGTACTGTACTTGCATCACTGGTAAATTTTGTCCCTCCTGTAAGGTGAGAGGGGTGCCTGGGACATATTTCCCTGTTAACTGCAGGCTGAGAGGCAAAAAGGTCCACAGCCTGGAATTGTAATGTGCTGCGACTGGAGTGAGTGGGGTTGTCAGGAGGCAGCCAGGAGAGGACTCGTTCACTGGTGGGTGGCAGGTAGAAGAGCAGAGGCTTCTCCCAGACTCTTGTTAAACACTGAGCTGAAATGCCAAGTGATGGAAAAATATAAGGAAAATAACCCAGGAAGGAGCATTTGAAATATTGATAACTCAGGCAAATCACTCCTCTGGACCTTCTTTGATTACATTATCTGTTCAGTCTCCCTTACAAGTGCTGCTATCACATAAGCATAATAAAACAAGGATGTATAAATGGAAGGAATTAAGAGCCATCCTATTGGGACCAATTTAATCTTTGCTTCATTTAAAAGGAGAACATGGCTCCCTTACAGAATGTACATAAAATTGCTCTTTATTCCCCAGGTTTACATATAGATGACAGGTCTATATAAATATGGATCTGCTCCTTATCCCATTCTGCTGTGAGAAGAGCTATCTTCCACCACATCTATTCTCTGCTTTATGTACTGGAAGGAGGGTCTTCCTCCTGCCATCATCTTTCTGTGAAAGGAGAGAAAGAAGATATGGCAGCATCCCTTGGCAGATATGAGCTTTGGTAGCTGATGTTTGAAGCAAAAAAGCAGTGAGAGTGGTCACAGATAGCTCTTGCTCAGAGGCATCTAGTGTTGATGGGAATAGGTTAGTTAATCTGCAGCCCAGGGCTGAAACCCAGCCAAAACATCCCTCCCAAGTTCTCTCCACTCCCATCTATCTTTGCTGGCTTTCAGGGAGTTACAGAGCAAATCCACAGAAGTTTCCATGCAGTGCAAGACAGGCAGGAAACCACAAAGTCTCCTGTGAACTGTCATGTTCAGGCCACTCAGAGTGAAGAGGAAGCAGAGTTTTACTGTGGAATTACCAAAAGCAAAATGCCCCTGCCAGGACAAGAGTCCTGCTGAGCTACCATATAGGTGAGATCAGCCCTGGACTTCTCCACCAGGAAAGGCTGAACCATGATCCCGAGAGTACTGGGAGAAGGTTTAGAGCAACAACCAAAAGCCATTTCAGTCTTCACAGGTTCAGGTTTTTTAGTTAAAACTCAGTTATCAGCAGAAACCAGACTTTCCCACAGTGAAAGACATAAACTGAAGCTCAAATGTGGATCTCAGTCAAGCACAGTGTCCCTGCCAAACTTCTCACTGGTCCTGTTACCATTACTGAGTGGGACCCGAGTCACTGTGAGTTCACATCCCTGCCCAGATGAAATCATGTCCTTTTCTATAGGACACATTCAGATATGGGCAGTATTTCCTCTTTTCCTCACCTCTGAGTTGGGAAAAAAGGTATTTGTGCTTTCCAACATGCTGCTCTTTCAAACCAAATATCATAAACGCAATTTCAAAGTATTCCTCTCTGCTAATATCCAGTGGCTTTTTAAAAAGCAGCTAAGGCAGTGCTGGAATGGCTAATGCCTAATTAGCTAATGGGTAATGATGCTCCTGTGAATGAGCTGACATTTCACTCTATAATTATCATCTAGCCTGGTATCACATCCTGCAGTGGGCAGTGCTAGGTGCCCTGGGACAAGTCTAAGGAATGGGCAGGCCTGTGGTGATGCTGCCATGCTGCCCCCTGAGTCACTGCCACATGCCAGGGGCACCGGCAAAGCCACAGCTGCTGCCACCGCTCCCAGCTGGAGCAGCAGAGAGCCGGCCATGGCTTTGGCATGTCTGGCCTTCCCCAGACATATCCTCATTTTCCACTCCCGAGTTTATATGTCTGAGCCGAAAACCAGGAATTTTGCTGGGACTTCCAGCTGCCTGGCAGCCTGTGAGAAGCTTAGCCCTGGTCCACAGGTCTGTGTCTCCATCCAGGAGGCAGAGGAGGAGCCGGAGAAATCCCTTTCTGCTTTGCTGGGACTTATCATGAAGCCTGGAGAAGTAACCACTTGGTCTAATTCCCTGAGGCTGAAGGCTCATATGCTGTATTAATCCTAAAAATGTCAAACTCATCCTTTGAGAAGATTTGGGGTCCAGCAAACTTTTATGACATGTTTTAGTCTACAGACCACTGTGTCTTTTTTCTTTTACAGGAGCAACTCAGCTTTGTTCCTCAGGCCACCAAAGAGTGAACACTAATTTATAGGATTCAGAGGGGGTTAATTCCCATGTATTTAAGTGCAAAATCAACCCCTCTGGGATTGCTGCTTTGCTTTTCCCCAGCCCCTGCCCTACCCACCACACTGGGACACCCTGTCCAAAGACAAGCCTTCAACCTTAGGGTCCATCTCAAAATCTCCATTGCCAACTGCAACTCTCAGAAAAAAAACAACTTACTGGACAATCTGTTAAACAAAGAACCACGACTGGAAACTCCCACCTAGTTTTCTGGAGTTTTAGGGATGCCACCAGCCTCGTGCTCCCACAGTGCAGGGAGGCTGTTGGGAAGCTGCACCAGGTCTCTCACATGGACACAGCACTGAAGGACCCCTGGCAGGAGGGTTTTCTCCTGTCAGTTTCCAAATCTATAGTTTGCACTTGCAAGTTTGACTTTTTAGACATGCTAAGTGCTCCTAGTTGAAGAAAGTTGCTGGACTTGAGCATTTCCAGGGGCAGAAGGGAGACACACAAGCTGTGACACTGAAACAGAGACACTTGTGCACTGGGAAAACCTGGCCCAACTCTTCATCAATCCTTGAAAACACGACCAGACGCACCCTGCACACCTCTGCTCTTCCACTTTCATGCTTCTGCAGAAGGTGGAGAGATGTGCAAGTGCTGAGAAAGGCTGGCTGGTGTCAGAGGGTGTGTGTGAAAACAAGAGTTCATGCAATACAGCACTCAAATGGTAGATTAAATAATTAATAATAATAATAATAATAAGCCATTATTAATGAGCAGAAGGAGCACATGGAGCCCTGGGAGACACATTAGCTGTTTGAACAAGCAGATATTCCTGTCCCTCCCTCCCTGTGTAATCAACATGTATTTATTTCTTTATTTAGCTGAATGCTCACCCTTTGAGGAGAAGATGAAAGTGTCAAGATGACCCTCTCCTTATCATGCCCCACACAAGGGAAAGCTTTGAAGATATTATATGCAGAAACATGGGGCTCTCTGGTGAGATTCTCCAGATTTAATTAGTCCAACCTTCTGTATGGATCCTTCCTCCCCCTCCAGACAGTCCTTCTTCCCTGCTCCCCAGCCTCAGACAAGCTTCTGGACTCACGAACAAAATAGCAGCTGCTCAAGCCTTCCATTTAATTCAGAGCTTGGCTCTCCAAGATGAGCTAAAAAAAATGCCACCCCAAAGATGGAGCTGCTTTTAGCATTATACACGAGCTGCAACTGCCAAGGAAAGTTTATCTTGGAGCCAATGTGAGCTCTCTTGCTCCAAGTTAAATATTTCCATTTAAAAAGTAGAATGAACTATACTGTGGGACTTCCAATTGCTTCCTGAAATATTAAGAAGGAATATCTTTAAACATTAATATTTTGTTACAGTGCTGAAGCCTTTCTAAGGGAGGGTTATTTTTTAGAGCTGTGTATTTTTCTCTGCATAATGGGAGTCTCTGATCTGTGCCTGTACTCTGCACTCCAAAAGTCACTGTGCACCAGCAACCTTCATTCTACAGAAATCAATAACAATCCTTCCCTTTTGTCTTCCCTGTTATTCTTGCTGCTGGAGGCACGTGCAAAGGACACCTGGGTTCAAGCCTTTGTGGTATGAGCACTGTCATGTGCTACGTCCTCAGTGACCAAAGGGCTGCTGAAGCCAGAGCCACATCCTGCATCCACATCCACTGGCACATCAACTGTGCCAGGATGGGCATGGATGTGCTCCCACTGTCCATCCCAGGTGGACCAGCAGTGGGAGCTTCCACCAGCCAGGTCCTCCCCAGGCCTCGGCACTGGCACAGCAGGGCTGTGCTAGACCAGGCACCAGCCATCCCCAGCCCAGAGCTCGCACCCTGTTGTGGAAGTGTTTTAGGATGGGGCAGGACAACTCCAAACCCTCTGACCCTCCATTGTTCCACCACTGTCCCATCCATCCTCCCTGATGCCAGGGAAGCAGCTGTTGAAACAGCAGATCAGGAGAGCAGATTTAATGCTGTTTCCGTGGGAGGAAAGGGAAAAAAAAAAAAAAAAAAGAGAGAGAAAAATGATGTTGCTTCCAGGCCATTTACATGTTCATTTCTCAAGAGAATGTGACACTTTATCCTTTTTCTCAAATTAACTTCTGTGTCACATGTGGAATAAAAAGAGACGATAGACGGGAACTGAAACATAGTGAAATAAAAGACTGGGAGCCGGCGTGCACGGAGCATATGTTTGTGATCTATAGGAGCCGGGGGAGGGACAGGAGTGCAGCCCTGCTATGTCAACCATTGTTCAGCAGCTTGGTATGTTGGCTTAATCTTCCAAGGTTTCCCAGAGGTCCTTTTTTCCAGATTTTTTTCTCACCCCCCTTCAGGGCAAACAAAGTGCTTTCCTGAGCAGGCAGTTTGAGCTGTTTAACCATTCACATTCTCACTGCAAGAGCCCCTGAAGATGAAGGGCTGGTCCTCAGGTGGTCAGCTCAAGGGGGGACATCAAAGCCAGTGGGGCAGCCCCAGGACATGCACTGGAGGCAGGAGCTGGTCCTTGCCCACAGGCTCAGCACAGGTTTGCACCAGAGGCACAGGGAGCAGCTGTGCAAAATGTAGCAGAAAGAAACTGAAAAAAGGATTACAGAAAAGAGGGGTTTGTACAGTGCACTAGGCAGGGTGACACTGTTTGACACAGCCAACAGCGAGGCTGAGCTGAAGCCCTGGGATCACACCAATGGCACCCACAGCTCCCATCCAAGCCCTAGGACCCATCAAGTGACAGGCTGAGAGAGTGGGAGTTGTTCAGCCTGGAGAAGTGAAGGCTTTGGGGAGACCCTATGGCACCTTTCAGTGCCTAAAGCAGCTCCAAGGGAATTGGGGAGGGACTTTGGACAAGGGCCTGGAGCAACAGGGGAATGGCTTCCAGCTGACAGAGTGCAGGGCTACATGGGATATTGGGGAGGAATCCTTCCCTGTGAGGGTGGGGAGGCCCTGGCACAGGTTGCCCAGAGAAGCTGTGGCTGCCCCATCCCTGAAAGTTCCAAGGCCGGGTTGGATGGGGCTTGAAGCAACCTGGGATAGAGGAAGGTGTCTGCCCCCCTGCAGGGGGTAGAAGGAGATGAGTTTTAAGGCCACTTCCAACCCAAAACAGTCTGTGATGACCTTATGAATTTTTCTTCCTTGGCTGGCAATGTGCCCCTACTGTACATTTTTGAAGCACCCCATAGTCATTACTCTTGATCTACTGGGACATTTTGGTC
>NW_020884965.1:1131096-1259983 GCF_003945725.1 Corapipo altera
GAAGCACCCCATAGTCATTACTCTTGATCTACTGGGACATTTTGGTCCCAAATCTGCTTTCTAAAGTGTAACTGGAAAACAAACCAAGTCCTGCTCTTCCACTGTCACTGCAGTGCACAGCAAAACCTCAGCCTGGACAGTGGAGACAAGCCCTTAACCCAGACTGTTCCTGGACTAATGAGTATTTATTGTTAATAAGTCCTGTAACTTTTAAAAATCAGAGGGATTTTGGGGGGGGCTGGAGTGGGACAGGGAAGAAAGAGAGCAGAATGAGAGATCATTTCTCTGTGAGATCTGACTTCAGGCTGGCTTAAGCACTGATCTCCACAGCTGTGCTGTGGGGAAGTGCAGCCAGCTTCTCTGGGTCACATATGGTTTGGGATTTTGCGAGTTTTTTCTATTGCTTTGTATATTTGTGCCTTCAGAAAGAAAAATTCACCACCTTGCCTTCACATCTCCCTTCTGCAGCGGCAGAGAATGGGTGTGAAAGCCCATGCTTCCACCTTCACTTAAAGCTTCATAAACTATAACACCCACTTCTACTCCATTCCCATTCCCATTTCTGTTCAGGATGGCTCTGAAAAAGCACAAAGTCTCAGACAGCAGAAACCTTTCTATCTCTCAAGTATCCCCATTCCTTGCTGAATGCAGTACTCTGGCTGTGTTTAGGATACCGTGTATGTGTGTTTTGGGGACCCTCTGCACACCCAGCCCCAAACCGTGTGGGCTGGACATTCATCACTGTGGTCTGGTGCTAAACAGCCCCAGTGCAGGAAACCTGTGCAGGAGGTGACAACCTCAAGCTGCTGTGGATTGACACTCAGGGCAGGGCACCCTCAGGCACAACGGGCAGCTGGGAATAATTTGTCTGTCTAGGACTGCAATTAAACCTCAAGGACCAGAGGAATTCAAGTGCTTTAGTTCAGGGCTTTGTGGTTTCTGGGTGTGCAGCTGAAGGCACCTTTGACCTTGATATCTTGGTGGTGCATTCAAGGAGGGAAAGGGATGTTGGTGTTCCTTCAGGGAGATCAAAGACATTCACATCACTGCAGCAGTGAGATTTATTTCACTTGGAGTGTCCATAGCATATTTAGTTCTACCAAAGTTCATCACTGATCAGCCATAAGTGCCTGAGGGAGTGTGGGTGTTCCTGGGATATGATCCCCGTCACATAATGAGGACATGTGATGCTGGACAAGAGGACACACATCCCACATTGCCTGTTCCTGCCCAGCACTACTGAGGCTGCAGGACAGCCCTGGCAGAGGATCCCACTCCACAGGGTCTCTGTCAGCCTTAGCCCCAGCCTTTGGTCCACCAGCATAAGAAAAGCAAAATATTATTACCTGTAGTATTCAAACTGAAGAAATTTGAGGAGGATTTCCATTTTAAAGAAGAAATTGTACTTGCCACAACAATAGAATTTTTCTAGTTTGACATTTCGACTCTTTTTTTTTTCTTTTTTTTTTTCCCAAAAGCTTGAAAGAAGGCAGAGGAAAAGAAATGCTCTCCTTTCCAGCTTCCAGCAAAATTCAAATGGAGGATCCTTGCCTTTCCCACCAGCTGTATGTAGGTCAAGTCATGTATGTGCTCTCAGGGACAGGGCTTACAGAGCAGAAAATGGGGCAAGTCCCCCAATGCCCCTGGTTGCACCATCCACCCATTCAGGAGAGGACATGGGGCAGGCTGTGTCTCTGCTCTGGCACTGATGCTCTCCCCATGCTTGGGACCTGCACTGCTTCAGTCACACCAGTCTGGAAAAAAGCCCAAACCCTACCCCGAGGAAATCACAGCTCTGCTGGTTAAAAGGAGCCTCGAAATATTTTCTCCAGATCAATTTCAACTTCTAATCAAAGACAGCTACAAAGGTAAACCCTGAATTTAAACCAGACCTTAAACCCACAGAACACTGTTCAGCTGGACAGCATCGTAAGAGTGGAAAGTGTTAGAGAAGCTGGGGAACAGCCAGCTGGGGGTTGTTTCTGCCCCTGGCCGACGTGTTCCACCCCACCCATATGGAGCAGAAGGCTTTCTGCATCTTCACCTGCTAAAAATATCCAAGGCTAGAAGTTAAAAGAAATTAAATATTTAGCAGTTGCATAAAGGCACCTTGGGATGAAAGTGTTATGGATACAAAGCTGTCATCTTATCCCTTCATCATCATATTTTTTATGTAGCAGACATGTGTCTTGTTGGCAAGGCAACTTCTCTGTTTTAAACCAGCCTCATAAATCTCATTCGGATGCCTTTCCTAAACTGTCCGTGCAAAAAGCCAGGAACAGGCACCCACTGGACATCACTCCAGGTCCTTTAGGGCTCTTCTCACCAAAGCTCTCAGCAGGAGCTTGTTGGACACTTCCCACTGGGATGTTTCATGATGCCTCCCGAGATACCGACAGCAGGACCAACACACACACCCGGCTTCACTGGAAAGGCTCCTGCCAATTTTAAACATGCTCTGGGTTTTGTCCAGAGTATCCTTCCCCACTATAAACACAACAAACCAAACTCATTCTTCAGCCACAGAGAGCTCTAACCTGGCAAACTCCTCTGGGTGCAACTCCATTTTGGGCAGCCTGGGTGGACAAACAGGAGCTGTATTTTGCAAAACTGCTCAAGTTTAGACCAGCCCTTACACATGCAATGCAATGGCCACCACTCCTGATGTGCCACCAGAAGCTCCTTCCCCTGGGAAAGGAGGATGGGCTGGACATCATGGGGTCAGGTTTTTAACTGAGATGCTTTGCTTAACTTGAGGCAGAATTAACTGGTTTCCTTGAAGCAAAGCAGAGCTGTGGGAAACACACAGTCAGGATTTTTTTTTTAAATGCACAGTGTTGTATTTCTGGGGAATCTTTAAGTCAAACTGACTAAATAATGATCCCCTGCAGCGATTTACCCTTTCAAATACCCACTCAAGGAGTAATTCAGCACACTGGCAGCACAACAGGCTTACTGCACATCTCACATGAGCATGCAGGATTTTGACATACTCTCAAAGGGGCAATGCCTCCCTCTTCAATAGCACAACCAATTTAATTTAGTGTTGGCTTTGCTGTCCATATACCATTCCCTTTTTCAAGCACACCACCTCTCAGGGGGTCCCATCAGCCTCTGGAGCAGAGATATACCTCATTTTCCTGGCAGCAGTCTGTGGGAGCTGCTATCAGCCTTGTCCAAGTGTTGGAAGGGAGGGATGGGGGGAATGGAGGGAGGGGGGATGGATGGAGTTCACCCTCCACCCCACAGGCAGCCCCTCACCTTCATGTGCACGTGCCTCCCAAATGCACACAACTTGTGAGCCTCTTCAGAGCTAGGAGTGGCATCTTCATGTCAGGTACAGGTTTGCAAAAGGTCAGATTTTTAAAGGGAACTGAGGTCCCTCTTCCTGGAGCTCGCTCACCACACATTGGTGAAAACGGTCCAGAAATAAGGATTTGGGGGGCAAGGAAGGGGAGCATTTGTTTAAATGGAAACACTCTCCAGCCCTGGTTCTGCTGGGAGAAGGCATTTTCATTGGTGAGAGAGGCAGCATTGCCTGGAGGCAAAGGAGACTCCACATGGACCGGACGCCCTGGGTTTGCTTTGTGGGGCAGCTCTGTCACTTCTCTTGTCCTCACTTGCTGCACACCAGGAGCAAAAGGGCTAAAGGGAATGAAAAAGGGTGCTGTACTTTGGTCCCTGGCCTACAGCATCCCCAGAGCCCCTGGGAGGCAGAGGGCAGGGACACACAGCTCTGAGCTTTCCCTGGCCACCCCAAGCCTTCCTGCAGAGGCATTAGCAGGGCTGAAGGGCCATGAAGGACCATGATTCCTCTTTACTGGTGAAAGCAGTTTTTCCAGACCATGAATGATGGTGATACCAAGCTTGATTGGTAAGGGTTGGATTTATGTACTTGTGCCCAGGGTCTCGTGTGGGGCACATACTGCCCCTGCCTCCACTCACAGCACACACCAGTGACACACGTGTCTGATGCCAGTGGGTTTAGGAGGCATGTGCAGGGTCTGGCTGCCAGCAGAGCTCCTGAAAGGAGTTTTTTGGAGGCCATTTATCCAGTTAAATTAAATCCAGCTCCCTCCCAGTCAGCAGCAGGCACTATACCCCCACAAATGGCTTTTTGGAAGTTGCCCTCCCCCACTTCTCCAGTGCTGCAAGATTTATCAGGGTCTTGGGAGGCCACAGCCACTTTTGGGGACACCCTCTGGGAAGCAACATCAGGTTTACTGTTTTTCTTACCAATTTCATGTGCCTGGGAGTGAGGTCAGTTATTTTCTCCCACTGGCGTTGGTAGGATGTGGCTTTTGGGAGCAGAGGAGCCTGTCCACACACCCAAGCTCCTGCCCTGTCTGCAGCAGCAATACCCCACAGCATCCAGAGCCTCACACAGTGGTACAGGAATGCTCAAAAACATCCCTTGCTGCTTTATTTATTCTGGGCATAAACATAGCTGGCAGCACTCATCAGTGGGTGGACAGTTTCCCCCAGTAACCTTGTGCCTCTGCCCAATTAGTGCCACACCACCAGAGTGGGGAAGGAGCACCAGCCCCCATGGCCACAGAGTCAGCTCAGCATAGCCTGTGGCTACATAATGCATCACACCTCTCCTGCTTCTGCTGTCTTGGGTTAGCTGAACCCCATGAATATTTCAATAGGCTCTGCTTGCTCAGGATACTATTAATTTTGGAGTCCCTATAATCCAATTCCTTTTCCTCCAAGTGGGTGGTGATTATTAATTTCACAAGCTATGCTTCCACTAGCTCCTTCCTAGTCCCTTGTGGCTAAGGAATATTAATCCACGTTCATCCTGTCATTCAGCTGCCCAGGAGACTCTGGTGTGAATAGTATTATTATTAATACCACTGCTTCACACATGATTATAGCAACTTAAAGGCATAGGGGTGGGTTGCAAAGGTCATTTGCAGAATAGCACTTTAGTGCTGATGCTCAGAAAAATAAAATAGGGCCCAGGAAGTGCTTTTTGTAGGTATTTCTCCAAGTTCTGGACCTACTGATGCTGGTCCTACCTTGTCAGGGTAGAGGGCTCAGATCTGTGAAGGTCCAAAAGCAGGAGATGAACTGCAGCCTTGTCCCAGCCATTCCTGGCAGCCAGGAAGGAGCAAATACTTTTGTCCTTTTGTGGAAATTGGGTGGGAAAAAAAAAAAAGTTAAAAACCCAAACATGATCTCTCTATTTAAATAAATTGCCATAATGCTCTGGAATGTAATCACTTTTGACACCTCAACCTTATTATCAAATTTGCTTGAAATTAAGCAATTCATTTGTGTTCTGTTGGAAAGGCAGAGGGTGGAAGAAGGCAGCTGTCTCACTTCTTTGTAGAGCAAAAAAGCCTTTCCCAGTCAGCCAGGTTTACTCAGGCAGGCAAGACACATTTCAATCAAATATCTCATGGAGGGGTTTGACAACACATCAAGGTTCCCTTCAACGTGGGGCATTAAATGGCAGGGAGATAAACAGAAAAAAGAAAGCCAAGAAGTGCAACATTGAATAACAGACAGCCCTCGAGGTCTCCCACTGGCAGAAAAGGATCAGGGCCCAGCTCTGGATCCAGAGGAAGGAAGGGGCAGGGGGTGAGGCAGCACAAGAGGAACGTCCATGGGTCACAGGCTAAATATGTGCAATATCCACCCCAGTGCTGGCAGCCAGAGTTCACACCCCCCTGACTGCCGGGCACTGGCAGGGCTGCTCTGGGAGCTGCTGAGGAGCAGAGCATCTCCACAGCTGCAAAAACTCCTGGTCTCCCTGTTCCTCTCTCTCAGCCAACACTGTACGTGGTATTACACCAAAATAAACACAGGTGCAGGCGAGGGCCAGCCTCACACCTGAGCTTGTCTCGCTTGCACAGGGGTTGTCACACAAGCCACAGTGCTTGGAGGCCCCTTGCCAAGACAGTGAAGGCCAGAGCATCTGAAACCAGAGTGTATCTCAGTTTTGTTACTTTACACTTTTGGCAGTAAGATAGGCTGGAGGCTTCACAGATGTAACTACTTTCCCAGTTTTTCCTCCTAGAAGAATGTAGCCTTCCCAAATTGTCAGCACTTCAGCCAGCACAGCCCCAGCAAACACACCAACACAATTACAAAAGCAGAGGGAGAAGGATTACCCCCCCCAGACCTCTTTCTGAAATGTCTCAGACAAGAAGTCAAATCCCAGACCTGCCGAGTCCCACTTCGGGTGGCAAATCCTTGGTTTTCCAGATGTTGCACAGCGTGGGTTGCCAGATGTCCAAAAATCCCAACCCACAGACCCTGCATGCACAGGGTGACTTGGCATGGAGCAGGGACCCAGCTGGGATACATCAGCCTTGCAGTGTGGATGCAGGCAGCCCTCACTGCAGAAGGAGGGAAAGAGGGGAGGGTTTCAGCCACTCCTTTACCCTCCCAAAAAATCATAGAAAGGTTTGGGTTGGAAGAGACCTTTAAAGTTCATCCAGTCCAACCCCTCTGCAGTGAGCAGGGACATCCTCAACTAGACCAAATTGTTGTTCAGAGACCCATCCAGCCTGACCTTGAATGTGTCCAGGGATGGGGCATCCATCACCTCTCTGAGTAACCTGTTCCCTAAAAAATAACCAAAAAACTACTCACTGTTGCCAGTAGCCTCCTGGTAGATGTTCACTGAAAGCCGTCCCCTTCCCAGCTATTCCTACCAACATGGTGAACTCAAGGTATCTGATCTCAGCCTTTTCCTCCATCCCTGCCTGCAGAGCCAAGACATCAGGAATTAATTCGTTCCTCCTGGTTTTAAGTCTTTCCTTGGTTTCTGTTCAAGGCCCCATCACCTGAGCACAGGAGATTCACATGAGCTGCCACAGTGGAGCTAGAGTCAAACAGTTCCTCTCCAGCAGAAAAGCTCTGCTAGATGGTTTAACATAACACATAGCTTCATTGAAGCCACTACAAGGTTTCCAGACCTTCTCCAGAGCTCTGGAGAAGAGCTACGTCCTGGGCTGTGACGTCACAGGAGCATCTGAACTCTGCACTGCTCACTCCTGATTTGAGCGATGTGAAACATGCTGTTCACCCATACCATCTTTTTGACAAGTGGAGCTAATCTGGGTGACTCTATTGCTGATATTAGTGTTTTGGATACCGTGCCCTGCTCTAAATGAGCTTAATTACAATTCATGCACGTTGCAGATTAATGGTAGGTGGAGAAAGGAAAATGATTAATGTCTGTATCTGTGCTGCTGCAGAGCAACGGCCAGACTGAGCAGGCTGGATGGGGCTTGGAGCAACCTGGTGTAGTGGAAGGTCTCCCTGCCCATGGCAGAGTGGTTGGAATGAGATGATTTTTGAGGTCCCTTCCGACCCAAACCATTCTGTGATTCTAAGACTCTTCCACTTCAGTCCTAACAGAGCAATCTCCTCCCCCGCACCTGCTCCTGAGAGCACAGGCACGTGGCAGGGCACTGCCAGACAGGCTGCTGTGTCTCTCAGCAAGTACTCTAACCAATTACACGTATGTGAGTACATTACAAATTCTTTACAGCTCCAGTAAATCAATTTTTCATACAGCAGGAGGAAGAACTCAATGCACTGGCAATAATGCTTCAAAGCTTTCAGCACCTCTCAGCGCAGCTCTCACTCTGGGGTTTCCCACACCAGGCCTGCTGGAGCTCAGGAAGTGCTTGGACAATGCTCTCAGGCACATGGTATGATTTTTGGGGTTGGCTTGTGCAGGGCCAGATGATCCTTATGAGTCCCTTCCAACTCAAGATATTCTATGATTCTGTTATTCTCCTTCTGTGGGTGTTGGGATGGAGCCATGAGCAGGAGCCCCCTCAGGGCAGCAGGTTCAGGGTCAGCATATCCTGTGCTTGGCATATACTTTATAAAATATAGAGGGGTCAAGTGAGGAGCTAAATCTTATCTATCCCCTTAAACCATAATTTTGCTGCTGAGTCCAGTACAAATACAGTCGGGCACTGGGAAGTCTTTTTTTTCTGCTCATGAGTAATACCTGAGGGAGTGAGATGGATTTGGGAAGTGATTTAGAGCCTAAAAATTATTATTTTAAGTGATACAGGCCTTTAGGAATTAGAAACACATTGAACCTTGTTTATATTTAGGTTCTTGTATATGTAAGTGATATTTCAATAACATTTGAGACTGATTCTGATGTCCATTATGGGGTGGAGTGGGTCAATGGAGACCCTACAATGTCTAGGAATCCTGGGGAACAAGGGGAAACAAAGCCTTCTGTCCCTCATCTCATGACTTCTCTTGAAAGATTATTAGAAAGTCCGAGGGACCTCTTAAGCTGTGCCTGGGACTTTGTGAAGGTCCTATTTTAACATGGGCTGCATAGACAGGCACAGAGACCTTCACTTCAACCCTGCATGTGTGCTCTGACCTGAGCCTGCCCTGAGCACCCAGCCGCAGGACTGGTGCATCTCCCTGTTTTAATGGGACTTGACCCATTTCAGGAGTCTTGAAGGATGGAGGTGCCAGTCCAACAAGGAACCTCTCCTTTTGGTCCAGGAATGTGCTAAAGCTCCCTCTGAAATGACACTGTCATTCATTAGAGAGTGAGAGATTTGAACATGTCCTTAAATGTTGGCCTTAGAGATATTTAAGCAGCTGATCATTACTTCTACATGTAAAAGGCAATAAAAAGGAAAAATTAAGCCAAGAGTGATGATCTCACTTGCTTTTATTAAGAGAGCCATTAATTCTGGCATGATGTGGGTTGATAAAGCCTGCTTTCACACGAGCACTGCTATTGTCTGCAGCAGTCATAGGGAATTGCTGATTTGGCTCCAGCCTGGATAGTGCAGCATCCAGGGGTAGATCAGGGCTCCTCAGCACCCAGACCCAGACTCCTCCTCTCATGGGGTCTGCACCCTGAAGAGAGGAAGGGAGCAAAGCTTGGAGGTATAAAGTGGGGGTTTAATCTTATTTTACAGGAAGGGAAGGGGAGATCTCAAGGTTAAAGAGAGTATTTGGGAAAAGCTTGAATCCAGTCCTTTTTCCCCACAAAAGGGCAGAGAGTTCCTTTGCAAGCCTGAGCTAATTCAGGAGTTTTCCTACTGAATTGCATTGTGGTTGTAGCCTAGTTCCTTAAATCCTGGCTTAGTGTCTCCATTAGAGATTATAGTCCTAGTCTAACTCAGCATTAATCCACAGTAGATTGCAAAGCACTTTTTTGTTTGCTGTCTAAAATTAGCAACAACAAAACACTCTGTTGCTATCACAGTAGGGACAGAGTGTAGATAGCAAAGTGCAGCAAATAGCACCAGTTGCAAGAGCAGACCCTTTTCTGCTCAAGTACACCCTGGTTTTGACATCAGAAACAACACTTTCATGGACTTCCAGGTGTTAAGAGGCTGAGTAAACACTGGTTTCCTTTGGCCTACCTCCCTGCTGCTCCGAATGGAAATGCACTGGTTTATGCAGCGTGTCCAACCTGATGGACTGAGGGGTGCAGTGCCCTGCACCTCCTGCTCTCTTTGCCCACCCAGCTGTATTAGGCATAGAAACAGTTGTATGTTGTCTCCATGCCTTTCCAGTGCCTGAGGAATGTTTTCTTAAGCATATTACAGCCATAACAGTCTTGTTGGGATATTTCCTGGCAGTTAGCATCTTGTTGGATCAAATACCTTCACCTTTGCCTTTGGCCCTCAGTCATCTAATTGCCAGGAAAAATATCCTCTCTGTAGGCAACTACAGTTTAATTAGTGAAGTTTTTCCTGGGCATAGGATTGGAAGACTTGCTTTTTAAGAAGCACCTTTGCCCCTGCCCAGTCATGCCCATAGCACTGAGGGATGGTAACAGCAGCACCATGTCCAGGCAAAGCCAGCCCAGCAAGTGCCAGGTACTGCTCTCACTCACTCAGCAGGAGATGATGGGATTTCTGAGGAGTAAGATTGTCCTAAACATTAATGTTTTGCACTTTAAAATGTACCTTTGGTGCGCTAGTCTCCTGCCAGACAGGTTTTGCTGCATCAGCCGTGTACTGATCATGGACTAAGCCACAAGGAAGCTTGTCTGATGGTGGCTGTGAAGCTGGGTGAGCTTAAAGGGCCAGAGGAGTTTGGTACCCAAATTTCCATCACTTTGTACCCTCAAGGCCCTTTCACAGCAGTAGGTGAGTGGGGATGGGAATGTCACTGAGCACTCAGGAGGGTTCAGCTGCATCTCTGGTGCAGCTGCTCATGCTGTACCTGGTGCAGCTGCACTGCCCAGTGTGCTCCCAGAACCTTGGCACACCTGGAGCTGGCATGTCACAGGGCTTTTTCCCACCAGGAATGCTGTACCCACCACCCTTTTTCACAGGCTGCAGACACACACTTGGGCCCTTGCACGTCAGCTTTTGTGCCTTGGAGCAGCCTGGGACACATTTAATTTGTTAATCTTGGTGCAATATACCTCCCTCCAACCATGTGCAGTGGTACCTTACAGTAATGTCATGGAAACACTGGTTTCTCCTTATATCCCTTCTGTGAGTCCTACTCATCTTGTTTCACCCAAAATGGCGCGTGAGGCAAGGAAAGGCCAAACATCTTATAAGACCTTCACAGCAAATCCCCACACTGAGCTGCTCTCCCAAAACCTCACTGCATTTAGTGGCAATAAAGGAAGAAGAATAGGTTTGGATTGGATTTTGGGAAGAAATTGTTCCCTGGGAGGGTGGAGAGGCCCTGGCACAGGTTGCCCAGAGAAGCTGTGGCTGCTCCATCCCTGGAAGTGTCCAAGGCCAGGTGGGACGGGGCTTGGAGCAACCTGGGCTAGTGGAAGGTGTCCCTGCCCATGGCAGAGAGTTGGAACAAAATGATCATTAAGGTCCATTCCAAACCAAACCATTCTGGGACTCTGTGAAATACAATTCTCCAGGATGCTTTTTCTGGAGTTAGAATTCAGGTTCCTATAGGGAAAAAAGGCATCCAAAGAGTTGCTGGGGACAAAACTCTTATTAAAATGGAGTGGGGCTACAGCTCTTCTTGCTACCCAGGCATGGAGAAGGTCATTGATGGAAAATCCCAAGCCCTTGCTCTGCCATGGAGCAGACTCCAGCTTCACTCAACCCCTCCTCCAGCACTGGTGCGTGTAGAGAGAGGAGAACATGCAGCATCGCAGCACCCACGGCAGGAATTACAGAACAAATGGGACTGGAAATTATCATTTAATAGAGCAGACCCAATCCATTCATTATTTAATGATTTCATTGATAACTGCAGCAGAAAGCTGATAAAAGCACAGCCCTGGCCTATAAACCACCTTTTCCTCTATTTATTAAGTACAGTGGCACAACATATTGAACTGAATATACTGGAATGTAAATAGGGCATACTTTAGCATACAGGTAACTATTGCATTTAATAACTATTACTGGTACAGGTATCTTAATTTAGCATCACTCACATGAACAGAGGCAAAACAGGGTGTGAACACGTGCCGGTGTGAGCAGCTGCTCCCATTAACACACATGAATCCCTTCACCCCAGCAGAGAGGAAGGGACCACAGCAGCTGCTTTATGCTTCCTCATCATTATATTCACCTTTCTCAGTGCTCCACCCCAGCCCCAGTCACTACTGTTGCTAAACCATCCCAGGGGCACAACTCAGCCTGTCTGCTCACTCACTCCCAGGGCTGTCCCAGCTCATCAGGTTGAGCTGCAAATCTATCACAGAATCACAGAATGTCAAACCAGCAGGAATGAGGAGGGAACCATAAAACACTTCACTGACAGCAAATATGTTTTATATTTGTTTAGGAAAGGTAGTGGGAGTGATTTGATTCCATTTGTCTTTGTCCTTTGAGGAAACCCTTGTTCTGTGTGTTTTCCCCTGCACTGGTTTTGGTGGTGCAGTGCTGACAGCTCGGTGTGGTACCATCTCAGTCAGTGAGCAAAGCTGGCCAGGGCAGGGTCTGCCTTGGGGCATCTCACTGAAACACCTCAGTTCATCACTGCTCCCTATATCCCAGTGGGAGTGATTCTTACTTTCCCACTGTCTGAGCAAACAGCCTGTGTTTACTTTTGGAACATCCCAACGGGGCTGCAGAGCAGGACAGCACCCAGCAGAGCAGAGGGAGCTGGAGGCACTGAGAGCCCTCACAAGCCTGGTGTAATGCATATAGCAGTGCAACTGCTGAAGCTCCCTAGTACCCAGCCTGGCCTTCTTAAGAGAAGGTGTTAAGACACAAGGGAGTTTAGAGGCTTGTAGAACATCCTGTTGTTAAACAGGTGATGCCACACCAGCAAAATATTTTGAGAGTGTTGATGCTGCTCGCAGCTGTGTCTGGAAGAGGGTTATTCTGCTCTTTAATGTCTCTTGTAATCTGCACTGATGTTGTGCTGATGCAGGTGCTGACAGTGTCTCTTCCCTCTTCCTTCCCCAGCCCTGATCCTCTCCCCCCTCTCAGCCCTACTGCTGAATAAATTGCAAGACCAGGGTTCTCGTCCTGCAGAAATTTGTAGGGAAATGTATTTGTTAGGAAGCACTGAGATTGTGTTAGACATCCAGATTATGGGTACAATTTGAATGGCAATACATTTTGACAAGATGCTATTATGTATTTATTTGCACAGGGTATAATAAAGATGACAATCAACAGATTGTGTCAGAAGTGGGGATGTTCAGAAAGGATTCCAATTTAGCAGAAGAGCTGGTGCCTTGTTAACTTCTGACATCTGAAAACAGTTCCCAGGTTCTCTCAGGTTGCCTTGGCCAGCCTGACACACCACGTTCATTTATGTCATCTTGGTAAAATGGTCAAAACTACCTGTTTAATGATTTGGAGGAAAGAGATGTTAGAGAGATGTAAAGGTTCACAGTAACACTACTTCAGCTTCCTTCTGCTCCTCCCTGCCTCAAGAGGTCCAGGTCTTCAAAGCAGAGGTGACCCTCTGACAATGCTACAGCTGGAAGAACCTGCACATCCTGCAAGAAAATATTCCCAACAGAATTTCAAGGATACCAGGAAAGTCCTTTTGAGTCTGTGTCAGTGGCTGACAGTGACTTTCAGTTACAAACATGGATTCCTATTAGCCCAAGGTGCCTGTGGCACCTTCATGGGCATTTTCACAAGAAATTCTCTGGCAAACCCTCTCTCAGAGATGAAGGCTGCTGCCAGCTCACAGGGGTGCTGTCACATGGGGACGATCCATCTGTCCAGAGATGTTCTTATCACATGGATGGGCACTACTGTCTATCCTACTGATATCAGTTTCTGGAGAGCAGCTCCTCCTGAAGTACTGTAGGTCAACACCCATGAGTTAAACCCTTGAGCATCCACGTGTCATTACTCACTCTACGGTTTCCATTGGGGAAACTGAGGCACTGAGTTTGTGTGTTATCCTTTAAATTATGCCAATATGAACTTTTGGTCTTTAGCCACACTCAAAGCAAGCAGATGGAAATCCATGTCACCCTCTCCACATGCACTGGTGGGGATGGCAGCCCACCCAGCCAGCCCAGCTCCTTGCACCCACTGCCATCGCTGCAGCAGGTCCCTGCCAGACCCAGCATTGCACCAGCTTCTTGTGTTCACGTGATTTTCCAAACTTTGGACTTACCTTGCACAGATGTGAAGTCCTTACTGTTCCCATAGTGTTCAAGAGAGTTAAGGCAGCATCTGGTCTTCAGTCAGGCTCAGCTTCTGTATCTGTCTGTGGGTACACCTTAAAGGAGAGAAGATAACACACTGACCTACAGTACATTTCACTTTTCATCCTCCTAATGAACGAAGGCTAATTAGGAATTTCTAATTTCCACTGTTTATACGATGTACTTTTGCTTTATTTCCTTTTAACTCTCTGTCTCCAGAACCTGTAGGAATTCACATAGCCCCTGGTGCCTCTGTGCAACAGGAAATACAATCAAATAAGGAAATGTATGTAAACCTTGGTTTTGCAAGAGGAAGATGTGCTCCTGTGTGTGAGTTGGCAATGAATAGTCTCTCCTAATGTATTCCTCATTGCTTTCCTCTTCCTTTGCAGATAGTCAATACCCTTGAGAGAAGTTAATTAGATCCGCTTCACTCTGTTTGGTCCTGAACACTGAATACAGGGGAGAGGGAAATCCCAGCAAAGCAAATTGACTCGATTAGGGTAAGAGACCACTGAACAATTGTTCCCATTGTCTGTGATCACAGAGGATGATCTACTTGAAAAGCAAGCGTGAAAATGTTAAAACAATGATTTAAAAATATTTGTGCAAAATCCCAGTTCAGAAACAGAATGTGAGTGGCAACTTAAAAGGAGCTGTTTTCAAAGGTCCAAGTGTACACAGAGCTTGATGTGTGTTCTCAGAGCTTGATACCTCTGTGTGGAGTTGTTTGAAATCCCTCACTGCAGATATTGGTATTTCCAAGTAACCATTTGCATATCAAACTAATGAAGGTGAGTGTGTGTACAAAGCATGTGCACTTCTGGCTGTATCTCTGTAGAACTGGCTGAATGGATTGAAAATGTACAATAAAATCACACTACGTGTAGGTTGGAAAGCTGAAAACTTGGGAATACCTACCTCTGGTTTAGCTTCCCTTCCAACAGGCAGCTCAACATTACATTAAGCATCTACTGTATTTTAACTAGTCACCCCTTAGATATGGACTAGTCAGCTTTGAGGGCAGTGATTAGCACCAGTCTGTATCAAAATTCCCAGTTGCCTTTTTTTTAAACCAGCAAATTTCACATAAAGTCCCAGATCAGGGCCCCATGGGACCTGTGCAAATATGAGTGACCTTATCAAATCCCAGCCCGCTGTTGTTGACCTAGCAGCAGTTAAGCTGAATGAACATCAAAATGAAGGAAACTTGTCTCAAGTCATCAAGGAATCAGTGAAAAAACTCAGACCCTGAGTTCCATGAGTCCCACTCAGCTGCCTTTCCTTCGTGGGATAGGCTGTTATGCAGTGTAATCCCCAAAACATGCTCTATAGGGCAGAAAAAGCCTTTCTCTGTGAGGACAAACCACTTCAAGGGCTTCAGTGTCACAATTAAGACCATTTTTAAAATGTTGCTTCACATGTTAAAAGACAAAGGCATCCAGGTGTGCCAAAGGGAACTGCACATAGGTGCCAGTGCTCCTTAGAACAGATGAGCTGTGGGCAGTTTTAACCAGATTTGACATAGGGTCAGAAGTCTCAGAGGTACTTAACTCTTACCAATGTTGTAACTTGGGGCATGACTTGTAGAATGGTGTTAGCTAAAGCCCAGATCCTGTGTAACTATTGAGTGCAAGCTTGCTGGGAAAAGCCAGGGGACAAACTCAGCCTCTGGGAGTACAATCCCATTAGAGACAATGAAATAAAACGTTGTCTGTGAGGTACAAAGTGCTCATTGGTACTAGGAGTAAGTCATCTCATAGGAAATACTCAGAGTATTTTACTGAAGCTCAGCACTGGGACGCTTTGTTATTTCTAGTCGACTGAAGCAAAGGGTAATGGAAATGGCCTTTGGGATTAATTGGAAATGATGGATGTTTGCCTGTTATAAAACACCTGGTGCAGACACAGACCAAGAGGAATTGTGTGTCCACCACCTAAAGCTGAAGGGAGACCTTTTACCAGGAAACTCCACCCCATCTCCTGCCCTGGACCCATCACTTTGGGTAAACACCATAAATTAACTCTTCAGAGGAGATGAGTTGGATGGCTCAAGAGAAAACAAATCACCTGAAAACACAATTTCATGGATGCACAGTGTACATGTTATGGTCTCCCTTAGTGTCACTGTTAATCCATCACACTGGCCTACATCTGCTGCCTCGGGGTCAGCAGTGCTGCACCAGCCCCGTGCTCCAGCTGCTGGCATCAGGACTTCTCCAGGCACATTTATTAGTTTTGGACAAAAATCATGCTCCTGTAATTCATGATTAGAGTGACAAAAGTGTCCAAGGGAGGTACTGGAAGAGTCCAGTCCCATTGTGTTACCACCCTATTCTAAACCTTTCCTCACTTTCAAGGCCAGAGTTTCTCAGCACTTGCTTTGCTTCTTTATTTTTAATAGAATAATAGAATGGTTTGGGTTCACAGGGACCTTAAAGCTCATCCAGTTCAAACACCCCTGCCATGGGCAGGGACACCTTCCACTAATCCAGGTTGCTCCAACCTGGCCTTGGACACTTCCAGGGATGGGGCAGCCACAGCTTCTCTGGGCAACCTGTGCCAGGGCCTCCCACCCTCACAGGGAAGAATTCCTTCCCAATATCCAATCTAAACCCATCCTCTGCCAGTTTGAAGCCATTCCCCCTTGTCCTGTCACACCAGGCCCTTATCCCAAGTCTCTCCAACTCTCTTGGAGCCCCTTTAGGCACTGAAAGGGACTCTAGAGTCTCTCTGAAACCTCTTCTCCCAGCAGACAATCCCAGCTCTGTTAGCCCATCTTTACAGGAAAGAAGTATTTTCTATACTTTTCTATACTTTTCTATACACACACACACACACACACACACACACACACACACACACATATATATGTAATTTTTCTGTATGTTTTTCCATAGATATAACTTTTATATATATATTTTTTCTATGTAGATAAGTATTTATAGTTTGCATATATATATATATATATATAATATGTATATATTATATACATAGTATTTTTCTATATGTGTTTCCCATCAAAGCTTTGTACCAGCAGCCACCACCCCTCTGGGGTAGGATTAGATGCATATTTGTCTGAGCCCTTATTAACAAGTTTCAAAATGCCTCTTGGAGGGCTAGAGCCCCAGCCCAGCTCGGCAGTGCCTTCCCACTGCTTGAGAGCAAACCCTGAAGATGCTGCTCCCTTGCAGGCAGCAGGGCCATTAGAAGAGCTGGCTGCATGCTTTTGCTGTTGCTTTCCAGAGCAGGCACGAATACTTATTTCAAAAGGAATGCCGAAGGGCAGTCCTTAAGAAAATAAACAACCCACTCCAAACCTGAAAGGAAAGGCCAGGTCCTCTGGAACAAACTCAGTACTGGAGAACAGGGTGAAAAAGTAGCATCACCCTCAGGCTCAGCTTTGCTTTTATCAAAGCTTTTTGTTGTAGGGGATTATTTTAGTGTTTCTGGGGTTTCTTTCTCTTTTTTTTTTTTTTTTCCCCCACTAGTAAGCCATCTTTTCTCATGCCTGCAAATCCTACCTTAGAGAAGCAGTGTTCCTGGGCAGAGGGCACAAGAGAGAGAAACAATGAGGATTATATTTGCACTTTCCATCCTGGCCTTTTACATTTCTGCTCCCTCCATCAGGGCACACTTAATTCCTAAAGCTCATTTCTTCTAAAAACAGGCTCATCCACTCTCAAGGGCATTGCACTGTGCTGGTCCTATAAATACCAGCTTCCAGCTGTGCCTGCAGCCTCTGTGCTGGTGCGAGGTGGGTTGGCACTGTGCAGCACAACCAGCCTTTCCAGAGATCTGCTCTGCATGTGGAGGTTCATGGACATCAGTCCAGCCATTTCTGAAGATGCCCTTTCATCTGTGGGGCTGACACCACGTCAGTTCTGTTCTGGGCATGGGGTTTGTCACAAATATCACATTTAAATTTCCATGCGTTCCCCAGCCCCTGGATTAGCCAGATGTTCTTGTGTTTTGCCCTTTTCAGCACCGTGTGCTTTGATGGGCTCGTTCACCTCCTCCTGTACCCCCAAAGTCCCACTAACCTCTGGGGAAAGGGATGCAATCTAGCCAATAAAAATAGGAAATACTGGAAAGGTCAAATCACACTATTACAATAAATTACCATAATTCAGAGTGTAAATCAGGCATTAAAATGATGATATGTTGCAAGACAGAGAGTGACATTGGACCTAAAGATGGCACAACATTAATGCAGTCTGAGGTCAAAGATCCGACTGGGAAATGGTAAACATTTTATAACTACACCCTTATCCCTATAATCGTGTGATGTTCTGAGACTGTCACATCAGGGATTACTGAAGGATGCAGCAGCACATTGAGCTATGATTTATTTTCCATACTAAAGACTTCCAAGCCAACAAGTTGGGGGCAATTGAAAATAGAGATACCAGCAGCACTGGATAACCTTTAAATGGTTACCTCAAGCCTTCAGCAGCTCACTGATTGGAGAGGGTGACATTTATGCTGCATGATGTGGTAGCATCTTTTGAGCCTTTCCCTGTGGCTGGGGCAGGGGACAGAATGCAATAATAATGGCATTTACAGGGATGGCAGGAAGGTCCTACTGTACAGGGGGCTCGGGCTCTGTGGGGGTGCATCCTTCCCCCCCACCCCTTCAGCCCACAGTATGATCTCAGAAATGCTCATTAGGCCTTGGCCTTGACGAACAGCACCTGGACTGAGCTCCTCCTGAGCTAATCAGAAACACCGGCTGCTCCCAGGAACTGGTGCTGCTTAAAGAGCTCCTGTTTTTTAATAAACAGCCTTGGAAACCTTATTTTCTTGCCTGAATAACAACTCAATTTGTTATTGAGCTTTCAGAGAAAGTTACCAACCCAAATTGTGGCCAGGATGGAAAATTCCCATGACTAAAGTCCACTCTCTTGCAACCCTATAAACAGTGGTGCTGAGTGAGACCCTTTGAGCTCCCCTGGGCCGCAGCAGCTGTGACAGTGACCTTCGAGTGGGGCCTCTCAGAGCTCATGAAATCTCAGGTTTGCTCTATTTGGAGGATCCTGCTGAGCGACGACGACGGAGCCTGGGCTGATCCCCCCACTCCTCAAACCCTTCACCCGCTGAGAAGGTGCAAAGGCCCCCACGTGAGTCCTTCACTGAACTCCAGGGGCATTTTTCACAGGTACCGTGTACAGACTCTTTAGGTCTGTGCGTGTGCAAGTGTGAATATGGCAAATGTACATGAATATTGCTCTCCTGGATTCTTAAGTAGTTTAGATTTGTAAATCAGCCCTGTGAGTTACTGTTGTGCTGCAGTAAATTCTGTGTGAATCCTTTGTTAAGTTGTTTAACTTAAGGTATCGATTAAGTGCTTTTAAATTCAAGTGCTGTTAAAGCTTTAGGCCTAAACTGAATATTGTGCCTCAGTGGGAGGGTCTCCCTTTTCCCTTTTTTCTCTGACCCTAACTATCCTTACCCTTCACTCCACCCCTCATCCGCATCCCCCAGGCTCCATGTAGATAATTTTCGGGCAGATTCTGGTTTTATATTGATTAATTTTAGATTTTAGTTTGCTTTTTCTTTGTGTGCTTTAACCATTTAGTAAGTAGTAGAGTGAACCCTGCCAATGAACTTTGTTGTGCTTTCATTTTTATATTAAATCTGCTTTCGTTGACACTGTCGCCAGTGATTCTTTAAATGAACTTAAAACACTCATTTCTTCCTCCTCAAGTATCTTGAGTGACTTTGGATACTTCAGGAATTAGAGATGAGGATCCTGCCCTTTGTTTTAGTTACTTAGATACGGTGTGGTGGTCCTCTATTAGAGTTTCAAACAGAGTAATAGTTAAGCTGGGTTGGGGGGAAAAAAAAGTGCCAAGAACAAATGAAAAGGGTAAATTACTGCCTTCCTGGCACTGGCAGAGATATCCCACCTGGGCTCATTGCATGTTACAGACAGTCTGCTGACCTCCCTCAAGCATCTCTTGACTATCTTTGCACAGTGAAATACAGACAAGTGCAAAGCAGGGATGAGCTCTGAGAGAGTCTCCATCTCTACAAGCTGGAGCATTTGGCACAACGTGCCAAAAAATCTAAGCAGAACACCAATTTACATGTACAGGTCCAACCTTGTCCAGTCATTCATGTGTTTCCATAGCTTCCCAAAGTGCTGGCTAGTCCTTAACATGCCCATGAACATTGATGAGGATGCCCCAGGGCTCAGCAGTGAAAGTTCACTCATGTTTCCTGTCTCCAGTTCTGGTCTCCAGCCCAGAAGATCCCTGCACCAGGGTGTGCTGTGGCCAGGGATGTGTCGATCCCTTCGTGTTCTTGGATGATCCATTTGCTCCCCTTGTGCTCTGGCAGAGTCCTCAGGCATGAGAGGACACAAGTTCAGGCTTGTCCTTTATCAAACTCGACAGAGGAACTTTCGAGTGAGACCCTTTGAGCTCTTTTTTTTTTCCAACTTTACAAGTCTCCTGTCCTGGAGGGCAGGTTCACCAGTCCCAGGGATATGGGGTGGGGACACCTCCCCACCTTTGAGTGGCTCCTGGGAAGAATCCACTGTGGCTCCTCTGTATTCCCCCAGTGCTCATGTCTGCAGCCCTTGCCAAGGAGCTCCCAAGGAGCAGAGAGGCCACATCCCACCTGCAGACTGCAGCCTGGGGGCGTCAAGAGGAAGAGCTGCTCCAAAATGAGCTTTCTCCCTCATGCCATCTTTCTGATTTCTTTGATAAACCCAAGATATAAGCGGGAAACAGCAGGGATGACTGTTCTGCTCTGCTTACCAAGGGACAGTAACTGCTGGTGGCAAAAAATCTCCTGCCCCTCTCCTTTCTGATTAGTAACAGGGGGCTGAGAAGAGAAAAAGAATGAAGTGGCTAATTTTCCACAGCAGCAGCCAGCAAGAATTTTAGTCTACAAGTCACTCAGCTGCAGAAACCTTCTGTTCTGAAAGGATTTTCCATCTTCTAAAATTTTCTGTATCCCAGTAAAGCTCTCTCATTTCACACAGATTAAGAGTTAATTCAGGTCAAATAAGGATTAATTAGTCTGTGTAAACCAGCCCCAGACACTGATGTGGAGGAGATCTTTTTCAAATTAGTTGCTGTTACTGTAAGTCTGTATCTTCTGATGGCAAGACCTCTGGTGTATTATAAATTTGCAATCAGGTACCCCACGGGATGTGAGATGAGGGAAAATGTCAGTCTTAACAGTGTTTAAATCCCTCCTGCTGCTGAACTGCAGCCTCTTTCAAATTAGGTCCTGTTGGCAAAATCAGATAAGGAGATAGAAATAAATGATGTGAACAAAGGTCATCAAAGAGTATCATTTAAATTGTTATTGACTGTGGGCACAAAAAAAAAAAAAGCACAGCATGAAAACATACTTAATAAGAGGAGATAATAGGACCATGGAGACAGGTCTTTTTGATTCAGAGGAAAAACATCAAACAGTTGGGGTGTTTGTGTATGCTTTTTCATCTAGTTTACAGGTAAGGGGGAGATTAATAGGGAATAAATTTCACAGACCAGGCCAAATCACTTTGATATGCCATATGCACTAAGATCAGAGATTATTTGTTCAGACTGTATTGCAGGAGAAGAGATCAAACCTGTTGCTGTTGGAGGGACTTCCAGGATCTCAGGGTAATCTAAAAATATTTAACAGAGTTGCCAAAAACTCCAAGTGAAAAAAAACTTTTTTTTGAGGGTCAAAGTGTGAGAAAACCTTTCAAACAAAAGGCTCCTCCACCATTACATAGTCACAGGGATAAAAGACAAGGAAGGAAATACATATGGCCCAGTTATTGCTCCTAAAGATTTGTCTTGCAGCTTTAGGGAGCATGGAATCTGCTTGGCCACATCTCTCTGTGAGCTGGTTCCACAGGTGGGCTGAAGAGGGGGTGGAATTTAGAAACTGAACTAAAGGATTTAGAGATTATTGGTTTTTTTAATCCCCAAGCTCAGAGGACACACATTGATCTGACCAAGGCATGACATACCAAACCAACAGGAAGCCAGACTCGATGGTCCTTGTGGGTCCTTTCCAATTCAGGCTATTCCATGATTATATGAATAGTGCTTTCTTTCTCTCTCCCCCCTTCCCCATGATATTGCTAAATGACGTTCTACACTCCTAAACTCTTTGGAGAAAAACTACATAAACATTGCTTCAGGTTCCTCACTGTGGCCTCCTGCTACCTTAATGGGGCTCATAAAAAGGAGGATGAGGGACTTCTGGGGACTACATGGACAGACAGCAATAGAACACAGCTAATGGTTTTAAACTGACAGAGGGCAGGGTTTGATTAGATATTGGGAACAAATCCTTCCCTGTGAGGGTGGTGAGGCCCTGGCACAGGTTGCCCAGAGAAGCTGTGGCTGCCCCATCCCTGGAAGTGTCCAAGCCCAGGTTGGAGCAACCTGGGCTAGTGGAAGGTGTCCCTACCCATGGCAGGGGGTTGGAACAAGATGGGCTTAAGGTCCCAAACCATTCTGTGATTGTATGATTCTATGACATTTTGGGAAAGCTTGTGGGACTTCTCCTCTCCTTTATTGAAGGTGATGACCAGTAGCCGTGATATGGGTGATAAAAGGGGTATGTTGGTAGTTGCGCTAATGGAGCACAGATTATGATTGGACCTTTTCTGGGGTTCCTCATCCTTGCTCTGAGTCATGAGGAGAGCTCTGCTGTCCGAAGGAGGAGCAAACTGCTTTTCCCCACTGTTAAGCAGGGTCAGGTCAGGTGTGCACACACCAGCGGAGGCAGAATGGCCCAAGGTTTCCTCCATCCATTTTTCACTCAGGAAGATGTCACTAGAAATGGAAAGGCAGCACTTGAAAGAAAAGAATAAAGTCCTGCTGGGGAGAATAGCTGGCTTACTGGTCTGGCTGTTAACACACCACTGAAATCACTCAGTGCTGCTGGGGTACAGCCCCTAGAAAAGACAAGAATAGCCATTCAAGCCAGGAATTTGGAATGTTTGTCCAGACCTCTCTTCTCTTCCCCAGAGTGGGCAAGGCATTTTTTTCCACAGCTTGTCTGCAAATACTTGCAATTACCTTGGAAATAGACCCAGCCTAAGAGCTGTGCTGGGTGCCTGGGAGACCTTCTAATCTGGTCATGACAGGACTCCAGATGCAAATGCCTTTGTAACATGGATGCACACTCAGCCCTGGATGTGACCAAAGGAGCCAGGGCCCATTTTTCCTGCTAAGAGAGGACTGTGGAAGAAACAGCATTTGAATAGTGCATTTTTAAATGACACATAAACTGCAAAAAGACCACTGTGAGACAGGCACACCCATCTCCTGAAGTGGACTCAGCTTGATGCAGGTCAGCCCTGTTGAGCTCCATCATTATGTTTGACAGTATTAATCTGAGGCTACAGACACCTTGATCAGATGCACAGCTCCTGAACCACCAGGGAGCCAGGCTTGCAAGAAAGCTGTGATCTGAGATGCCACTTGAGCAGCACCTCAGCAACTCACAGGCTTTTTTTTCCAGAGGTTGTAGGAAGATGGCACTTCCTTTTGTTTTACCTACAAAAACAATGGGCAAAGTGTTTGGCTTTTCAAAGGCTAACCTGGATGATGACAACAGTCTGTGACATGGGAACTTCTTATTCAGAAAGACTGCATAAAAGCCTTTTCATCTTGAAAAATGAAGAGTACTGCTGCTCTGCAGCAGAATGAGACCCCCTGGCCAGGAAGTGCCTGTGGATGGCTCTCCCTGAACAGATTGCAACAAAGATGAACACACTGGACTGGAAAAGCTGTTTCCTGAGATTTTTGTGGCCAAACACCAGACTTTGCTTGAGGAGAGACAGGTTGATGTTCTGTGTCTGGCAACCAGTAGCACAGACAAGCCTCTCCTTTCTGCCCTGGGATGCTATTCCAGAAACACAGGAGGATTAAGCCAGGCATTTTACAGCCAGGTATGTTGCAGTAACCCAGTGCTGGCAGGGAGATAGATGCGTGCACTGGTCACATACTACTGAGTGATTTGGAAGCCACTTCTCATGCAGCAAGTCATGCCACCAAACAGAGCTCCACAGAGAGGAGCACCAGGGACCACAGCCATGTCCCATCAGAATTTAACCCCCTGCAACCTCCTAATTTTGTAAAAGGAGGGAATGCTTCCTTTTCCTGTTGTGTTTACAGAGATTTAAAACCTTTCCCTGTGGGTCTCCTTCCTAAACATGCACACGGCTCCTGCCACTGCAAACTGCATTTGAGGACCTCCAGGCTACAGCATAACACAGACAGCAAGAAAGACACTGTGCCTGGAGTATGGAAAAAGGTTGAGTTGGAAAGAGAGAGAGAGGTTACAAAGGAGATGTGAGGTTGTTTTCTTGCCCTTCAGGGCCATGTCTACATGAGCCAATTTAATACCTATTACTAGAAGTATAAGCACAGACAAGGCTTAGATATCTCCATGGAGCCAAATTACATCCCTGAGCTGGCATTTCTTTTTCCATCCTCCAGCTGTAATGCCTGAATCATGCACTCACTGAGGGGAATACATCCTTTTCCATCGTCCCAGCCTCCTGAGGGTTTTAAAGCCCCAATGCCTGCCAAAGTAAACTGTCTGTGGCTGCCCTGCAGCCAAGTGTCAGGAAATGTTGACTCATCCCTTGCACCACGGCCATGCTGATAACACTGTCGGTGGTAGGGCTGGGAAGGGACAGAGCCTTCCAGGTGTGAGTCTGAGCAGTTCAACAGGGAGACAGGGGAGCCCCCAGCTGACCCACTGGTGGGTATCCAGCTCCCAGTGTCACAGCACCCACAGGATAGGGCAGAGGAGATTTTAAAGCCTGTCTAATAATTTTAATTCCAGCAGTAACTATGTGTAAAGGGACCAAGCCACCTCCACAGTGGCTCTGCTGGGTACTCTTGGATGTGTCTTTGTCACACCAGTCCACTCAGACAGCCAGATGTGGTGAGGGAGGATGGGCCACACGTCTCCAGTCTTTCCCCAGCTATCCTGCCTGTGGATCATGGGTCCTGCTGCAGGTAGCTCGAATATTTTGTCTGCACAGAGGATATCAGAGTAGAGAGTTCAGCACTCCTGAAACACGGGGCAAAGAGCTTAACGTACTGACCAGGGGCTGCTTAAGAGCAGTCAGCAGGAAGCATTTGGCTCAGGGCCTGGGTTGAATTTAGTCTGTCTGAGCCACGGACAGCCTGTAGCTCACTGCCAGCAGCTCCCGTGGGAGCTCCCGGGAACAGCTCAGGATTAGCCCAGTCCTCTCTGCAGAGGGCAGGACTGTTGTGCCAACAGCATGACAAGGTGGAAGGTACAAACTTGCTCAGGGATGGAAGGCACAAAGTGGCTGCTTGCTGCTCCAGTCTCCTGGAGCCCCATAGGTCACCTCCAGACTTCTAAAAAATGTTTTTAATGACTCATATCATGTCCTTCAGATGAGGCGTTAAACCAGGCTCCCTGGAGGGTATCGAAGTGGTAGTTTAAGGCTGCACAACACTTTTTCAAAAGCAAAAAGGATGCAGCAGAACTGGAGCAGAGTCAGAGGCACCATCTCACTCTATCAAGCAAGCTGAAGCAGCACACTCTGTGCCTGAACTGCTGCTGACACCATGGGAGACACAGCTCCCTGCTTGGTCCCTGAGCACAGATAGCTCATGCAAAGGTAAAGTGTGTCATATTCATGAGAGGCTTCCTCAGGAGACACAGTCCTCTTCTTATTCCCAGGTTGTTTCATCTTCTGTAACATTGTGCAGGCACAGGGACATTTGAGAAATGCAACAAGTCTCCCTCAGCTGAACACAGCTGTTTCTGAATAAAGGCTATCTGAATAAACCAGGAATTTCCACTTCAGGAGACACAATTTCATTTCTGAGGAGATACGCTGGATCTGCAAGCACTGGATGTTATTCAAGCACTTAAAATAGACACCCCCAAAGCAAAAGGAAGACTGTAGGTGCCATTCATTCAGCAGACAGCATCACTACTTGCTCCTCCTTTCCTCCCCAGCAGCATGGAGCCAGAGCAAATAACAGCAATAATACAAGGCTGTAAACTCTGGAAGAAAGCAGACATCTGTTGCCCATCAGATATTACACCTTGGTGACCATGCAGCTCAGTAAGTATGAAAGTGATTACTTATACTTTGACAGCATGGCTGCAGCACATAAATAGGGAGCTTTGTACAGCAGACTGGAAAGGAAGAGCTACAAACAGCGGGAGAAGCCACCATTTCACCTGTGAGGATGTGTCCATGGTGCTCCTGCTGTTGCTGTGAGACAGTCATGGCTGATGAAGAATGTCTTAGGTAGCCTTGATTTCACCTGGGTGCTGTTAATCGGCATCTGCTGCAGTGCTGGGGGCAGCCCAACCTCCCATGGGTTGCATACAAAGTCCTTGGAGGTGGTTGTATCTTCAGCATAGAATCACAGAATCAGCTGGGTTGGAAGGGACCTCTGAGATCATCAAGTCCAACCCTTGATCCACTACCACCATGGTTCCCAGCCCATGGCACTGATGCCACATCCAGTCTCATCTGAAAAACCTCCAGGGATGGAGAATCCACCACTTCCCTGGGCAGCCCATTCCAATGCCTGATTGCCCTCTCTGTAAAGAATTTCTTCCTAATATCCAACCTAAACCTCCCCTGGCAGAGCTTAAGACCGAACCCTCTTGTCTTGCTGATGGTTGCCTGGGAGAAGAGACCAACACCCTCCTGGTCAGGGAGCTGTAGAGAGTGATGAGGTCTCCCCTGAGCCTCCTCTTCTCCAGGCTGAGCCTCCCCCGCTCCCTCAGCCTCTCCTCACAGCACTTGTGCTCCAGGCCCTTCCCCAGCCTCGTTGCTCTCCTCTGGACCTGCTCCAGCCCCTCAATGTCCTTCCTGAGCTGAGGGCCCAGAACTGGACACAGCACTCAAGGTGTGGCCTCACCAGCACTGAGTCCAGGGGAAGAATCACTTCCTTGGACCTGTTGGCCACACTGTTCCTGATCCAGGCCAGGATGCCATTGGCCTTCTTGGCCACCTGGGCACACTGGCTCATGTTCAGCATCAATTCTCCAGTGCCAAGGCAAACATTATGTTGACCTGTCCAACTACCTACCAGACTTACTTATGGTCAACAACATAGATATTTTCTTTCCTCTTGTTCACCTCTCTTAGTGTCCAAAGACTGCAAATAGGTACTTTTGGATCACATCTAGGCAGACTGAGAAACCTCCCCTTGAAGTATTAAACACAAGCCCCCAGTTCATATTCTGTTGTGGCAGCAGAAGGGGCTCACAAAAAAGTGAGCAAAACCAGGCGTGGAGAAGGCCCAAAGGTTGGGAAATCTTTCAGGACTGACAGTGATGAAGAATCTGAGCAAGTGAAAATTATGGAAGCCAGAAGTTTTTCTCATTTCTGATACAAAAGCAATGAAGTTTTCACTGGAGCTGGGGTGAGGAATATAAAACCCAGTAATTCATGGTATCAGATTATTCCATTTTTGTGTCTTCTTCTGAAGTAGCTGGGGATTGCAAGTCTTCAAGAGAAAAACCTGGAGTAGAAACCTGATCCAGCAACATCTATGTTTTTATGCAAAGAAACCTGGTCTAGTTTAAATAGAGGCCCCAAGGCTGAAAGTCTCATCCCACTGTCCATACTTTCTGAAATAAGTCTTAAACAATGCACAAAAAAGACAAGTTTCACATCTCATTTTTCTTCCCCCAGTCTCCTCTCAGGAGGAGACAGATGTAAACCAACCCCTGTAATTCCAGCCAAGCCCTTGCTCTTTTGGAGGCACAGCAACAGGGACTTAACCCCCACTCTGTCTCCTGGAAAGGAGATTTGGGACTGCACCCTCTGGAAGGTGGTGTCACCCTCACGGCTGATTCTGCCTTTGCTGAAGCTGGACCACAAGGACAGGGCTTGGAGGGGAGGTTTGCGTGCCCAGGTCCCTTTTTTTGGTATCAGCTCTGTCAGATCCAGCAGATGCAATGCAGAAGACACGAGGAAATACACACGTGGAAATCAGGCTTCTGGTCCAACCAAGTCTGAATTATGAGTTGCTGACATGAGCCCTGGATCATGCAGCATTGATGCTCAAGCATCTGTCTTTAAAGAAATGGAACAATGGAGGCATTATCCATCCTGTTTTATAGCAAAGCTTCTCAGTCTATAGGTTTTCTCTTCCCTGCATCATCCTACCCCGAGCCCTGCAAATCTGTACCTGTGTTTCTCCAGGTCCTTCACCAGCTAATTGTCTAAAAAGATTCAAATTGTGACCTGCAACTGAAACCTTTTCACAGGCATTAGGGGAGTATTAAATGGGAAATTCTAAAACTAAATTATAGTTTCTCACTGCAAGTGTTTTTAAAAAAAAGTATGTCTGTTTTTAATTAAAAAGAAAAATAAAAAGTCCCACAGCTGACTATAATATCCCTCCTTTCTGCCCACAGGCAGGCTCTGGCCAAACCCTCAGTGGGAATAAAGCAACAGAACTCCACTGCACTGGTACATTTACATCGATGGGCTCTGGCAGAGGATCTGGCCCAGCCATTGCCTGGACAAGCTTGAAAAATCTCTGCAGAAATCCCCCGTCTCGTCTCTCCCTTTCCAGGCAGCTCGGGTTCCTGTTGAGCATCTCACACCTCTCTGCCGGGAATGTGTGATTTATTTGGCAGCTGGGCTTTCCCTCCCGGGGAGCTTCCTAATAGATCCGTGAAAGCAAAGGTTACGTGGAGGCAGCTCCAAGGATGAAGTCATTGGCTTTGCTCTGAGACCAGAGATTTTAGCCAAGCCTGATGGTTTCAATAAAGAGAAGCTCGTGAGTTTGCTGCTTGCCCCAGCGGGATAAGTGCTGTGAGCGCCAGGTGAGGCTGAGCAGGGAGGGGAGCAGTCCCTGCACAGCCTGGCAGGCACAGCAGCTGCCTGGAGTGACAAGGATTTCCTAAGTTCTCTGCAGTGTGTGTCAGGCTTGATTACTCTGGGTATTTAAGGCACCAAAGCCATCTCTAACCCTTCCTGTGGGCAGGCAGAACAGTCACTCCTGTGCCCAAGCCTGGCATGTGGCACTGGCACACAGGGGCTGCCCGTACCACTGCTCACCTGAGCTGGGCTGGCACAAGGTGGGCAACAAGAGTTACCCCTCCTCTGTCTGCATCTGCCTCACCAGCAGCATCCAGGCCTGACTACTCAAGTTTTGAGTATGCTGCCTCTGGAAAAACAATTCCAAATAATCATTATCAGTCAGTCTTACTGATTACCTGTAACTGTAGTTGTTCATAGAGATTGATCAGAGCTGAGGATTAGATTAGATGTTAGGAAGAAATTCTTTATTGTGAGGGTGGCACAGGTTGCCCAAAAAAGCTGTGGCTGCCCCATCCCTGGAAGTGCCCAAGGCCAGGTTGGATGGGCTTGGAGCAACCTGGGCTAGTGGAAGGTGTCCCTGCCCATGGCAGGGGGGTTGGAACTAAATAATCTTAAAGGTCACTTCCAACCCAACCCGTTCTATGATTCTGTGAGTATAAATGCACAAGGGGATCTTCCCTAAAGCTGAAATGCATATATATGTAATACCCTGCTATATAATAGATATATATGTGCAGATGCACAGCTGGGAGCACAGTGGGCATAAAGCAATGCAATACGTTGTCTTTTTGACCTTCTCACCAACCCCCTGCCTGCTAATCCACCTCCCTCGAGAGGTATTCACAAATCCAAATTCTCTGAACAATTTCCAGCAGCTCCTATTGGAGATGAGGGGAAAAGAACTAATATAAAATGTTCCTCTGTCTCAGGAAAAGATACATCCATAGCCAAGACTACATTGGCTTGAGGGTCTCACAAGCAATTTTCAGGCCACATCTTTTTTCATCTTAATTGAGCATTTGCTTTTAATCTTGGAAGGGTCTGAGTTAATGCACTTTGCATTTTTTTTGTATTTGTATATCATTACATGCTGTTAGAGTAATTTAGACCAGATACACATCCTGTGAAATGTGTGTGAATATTTCCAGCAACTTCAGTCAGAAAAGAACATTCCAGTCCTCACAGAACTGATTAAATAGTTAAAAATTCAATCTTGTAAATATTTTTGTGAATGAAAGTGGTTGGCTGTGACTCACAAGCACATGAAAAACCACAGGGCATTAGGGAAACGTCTGCAATTCACAACACCTTCATGCAAATCAGCAAAAATTAGCGTTCATCCCAAATTTCATAGTCTGTTACTCATTGCTCCCTAATTTAATCCACCGTGGAAATACAAGTGATGCTGTAAGACTTCAGTGACCAGTCACAGAGTATGTAAAACTGAATTGCAAACACCGAGCACTTTCAGCAGACATTTCCCAAACTGCCCACTGATACCAGTCAAAATGCCTGAAGAGTAATTACAGCTAAAACCCCTGAGTCAGAAAAGGTTCCTGAGCAATTCACTGAGAGACAAACTGCACATGAGCTCACTCCACCAGCAGTACCCAACCCCTGAAGTCCTCAAGCTGCTGCCCTAGCTAAAAAGCTCAGTGTCATTCCATGCCAGAGCCAAAAGGATGCCCTTCACCTTCCCATTTCTCTCACAAGGTTTTCAGAGAAGTAGCAAATGCCCCTGATCTTCCTCACTTTGGAGGGCAGGAATAATCTTAACATGGTGTGTATATGCAGGCATAAGTATCTACATGATCTAAGATTGGCTCCCAGCCAGTCAAAAAAATTGGTATTTACATGAGCCATGATTAAATTTCACCCTGAGACCTCCAGAACAAAGGAGTCTTTCAAAGGAAAGACACCAAGACTGTGAAAAATGCCAGGTCAAATTTTTTCCACCAGAGAAATCTAATTTTTGATCATATTCGGTGTGACTGGTCCTTTTGATGACCCCGTAACAGGGATTATAGGTTTGTATTGTTCTCTCTGAGGAGGAGGTTGCCACACCACCTCAACCATGCTCCAGCACTCACAGCTATGAGGCCTGGAGTATGCTCCAGCTTTTGAAAACAACCCTTGGAAGACATGTGAATATTATTCCTGCAGCTCCCTCATTCCTGAAAGCACTTACTGAGCTCCAAGAGGCATTATAAGGGATGGTTAATTAATAACAAACCTGGAGACCAACATCCCGTTATTCCTGTAAAGCTCACCCTCTCTGACACCTGGCTGTGAAACACAATAGCTGTGCTGTAACACAAACAAGAAATATTTGCAATAATTACTTTGCCTGGAGTGGTTTTTCACCCATTACACCCGGACCACAGCCATCAAATCCAATTTATTCTCCACGGAAACAAGTCAGTATTTGATATCCAAACACGGGCTCCTGGAAACTCCTCACAGCCTGAACAGGGCACTGCTCCCCTGCAAGGGCATGACACATCTTGGAGAGTGAACAGATTTCCCCCTCTTCTGAGGGAGATAACGATTTGAAACCCTTTATAAAATAGTAGAAATACAAAATGAGGGGAATTCTATCTTCCCTGGATGTGCTACAGCAGCAAGAAGCAAGCTTTGGGGAGCCTCCCAAAAGAGAAACCTGCCCCAGGCATCACCTTAGCTTATTTCTGCTACTGTAAGAGAGATCACACCTTCTGTAGGGTCCTCTCTTGGCAGATTCAGAAGTTGCTGTGCCCCTGCTCCCACCCCCCGTAGCTCTGAGCTCCTGCTGAAGGGCTCTGCCCCACATCCAGCTGTGCTGCACGAGGGTGTGATGACAACACAGCTGGCTCCAGGCACTGCTGGTGCTGCTCAATGGGAATTTTCACCCTGACACCCAGAAGATAACTAGAGAGAGCAAAAACGGGGAACGAGAGACTGGAAATGACACCAGGTCAAACAAGTTTCAGACAAGTTTAGGGATGAGGTGGATTAATCCCTGCCCAGCCCAGCAGCTGTTCCCACTAGGCTTCATGGGGAAGCTGGCTGAAGGGACTTGGCTTAGGTTATACAGGTAGTCAGGACCTTTAATAAATGTATTAATAGGGATTTAGTCTTAATCAAAACAAGCAATTTTAAAGAGGAATAAGGGCATGGTTTCCTCTGCAAGTTGAACTAATTGGTTTAAAACATCACACCCTCAGTTAAACAGGTGCAGCATCATTTAGAAAATGCCACAATGTCCAGAAAGGGAAACTCTGTTTTTAAAGACCTCTTACTAGAGCTGGAGGGAGTAGACAACCTTTTGGGGACAAAAGCTCTTCTGTTGCATCCCAAATCTGAAATGGAAGCACTCTTGATCTTCTTCACTCCTGGACCCACACTGACAACACAAAAAGGGCTGCGCAAAAATTATGGAGGGTGATAAATATTTTGCATGTCACATCCCTCTACAGAGTGGGTAGGGTTTTGTGTGAACTGAAATGATTTTTTAAACAAATGAAATTATCAACATAATATATGACTTCCTTGATTTTTAAAATATTCTCCACTAATTTATGGAGAAAAAACCTTGAAAACTTTCCTGGCATTTTTAGTAATTTTGGTTCTTACAGACTACATGAATCTGTTATTCAGAAAACCCAATGACTATATTTTCCGGTTTTAATGACAATAATTTTTAACAACAAAGACTTTCAGCTTTGAGCTGAGGACACTGAACCTTGAGGAGCATTTACCCACCCTTCCCACCACAGTGTGGATGAGATCTAAACAAAACCTGAAGCAGTAAACTCAGAGCCCCATCCAGCCTGACCTTGAATGTCTCCAGAGATGGGACATCCACCACCTCTCTAGGCAAGCTATGCCTCACCACACCCATTGTAAGAAACTTTTCCTAGTGCCTCGTTTAAATCTGTTACATGGAGGGAAAACTCAGTCATCGGGTTTTGCAGTTTGGCTGCAGGAGGAATCCCATCACTCAGCACCCCCTCAGTCCCTGCCTGGGTGAGGTTTCCAACCTGCATCAGGTGAGTGCATCTCATTTTGGCAAGCCCCTGCCCCACACCAGTTAACAGCCTTTTCTGTGCACAGCCTGGTACTGCCTGCAGTCATCAGAGGAGATCATGTCTTACATCAGGGCCTGAACCTCACTGTGACACCTTTATGCAGTTTAAGTGCCTGTTCTCTATATTCACTCAGATAAAAATATATACTGTAAAGCAAAGAGGGGGACTGATCTCATTACAACCTCTTCAAAATGCAGTGTGAGGGCAGCACATTACAGGCAGGACATCAGCCCAACCAATCTCTCATTCTCCCTGTCAGGTCCTGCAAAGGAGTATTTTCCCCATGACACCAACCCCAGAGGACACCATGGGATTTGTTGTGGGGCAGGAAGGTGGAGATGGGCAGGAATTTGAAAAGCCAGAATGAAACCTGGGTAGTCAGAAACAGGGTAAAACAGCAGGGTTCAGTGTGGGAGGTAAAGACTTAGAGAAGCCACTAAGTGAGGCAGGGACAGGTTGTAAGACTCTGCTCTAGAGATATGGGAATCATGGAAAATTGGGAGACTCTAGGATTCGATGAAAAAACTATGAATGTGATTATAAGGATGGCTCAAGAGCAGCCTGAGGACTGCTGTTTGTCTGCAGAAGTGAGTCAAAGAGCATAAAGGAGTCACAAGAGTGGAGGTCCCTCAATGCGTCTCAGGCACCAGATCAGCCAGCCCAGCCCAGGTTCCATGGTCTGTCCATGCAGAGGACGTGATGTAAGAAGCAGTTTTTATTTTTCCCGAGAACTGGTAACAAGGACTGGTGGGTGCCCACCAAATTAAGGCTTTTTGCTGCTGAAGTGCCTTTGATTTCTTGAGAATCCATGATTCGGTCGGAGGGTGCATGATGATAAATGATCTCACCCCTCTGGCATCTGTGTTTGTTAGTGATCTCAGGAGCATTACAGGTTCTTGCTATGGGAAACAGAGACATGGTTTGATCAACACCAACTTTCCACAGTCACCAAGTTCTGCACTCAAAGGGTTGTGGTAAATAGCTCCACAAAAAGTCAACAGGATGCTGGGCTGCATCAGTAAGGGCATCACTATCAAGACAGAGAAGCCATTATCTTACTCTACTCAGCGGTTGCCAAGCCACACCTGGAATACTGTGCTCAGTTTTGGTCCCCCTATGGAAAAAAGATGTGGACAGGCTGGAGAGGGTTCAGAAAAAAGCCACAAAGATGATCCAAGGAAGAGAAAGCTGCCATATGAGGAAAGGGAGGAGCTGGGGTTGTTCAGCCTTGAGAAATGGAGGGTGAGGGGAGATCTTATCACCATGTCCTAGTATTTAAAGTGTGGCTACAAAGAAGATGAAGATTCTGTTTTTACAAGGAGTCATATGGAAAAGATCAGGGTACAATGGGCAATGGGTACAAGATACTCCTGGGGAAGTTCCAGCTGGACACGTAAGGAGAGATTTTCACAATGAGAACAATCAGCCACTGAAATCGTCTCCTCAGGGAAGCAGTGTTGGATGCTTCTAAGATTTGTCAGGACAGGATGCTGGGCCATCTCATCTAGACTGTGCTTTTGCCAAGAAAGGTTGGACCAGAAGATCCCTGAGGTCCCTTCCAACCTGAGATTCTACAAAGTCAAGGCAAGGTTTAGCATTTCCCAAAGCAAATGAGCCCTCAAAAAAACCCACAAACCCTAGAAGGATGTATTAAAAAAATGCAGAACTGGGCTGAGTGAAAGCAGTTTGCAGGACTGCATTGATTTAAAATGGGGCAATGTGCCTACTGATTTAGCTCAGAGGTCCAAAGGTGTATCAAAAGTCCTGCCTGTGGGGAGAAAAGTGGTGACACCAGTTTCTTCCATGAATGTGATGCTGATGGAGCCTCTCCTGTGGGTTATAAACACAAGGTTTCTCTGCAGCATTTGCATAAGTGTTACATGCCACTTTGAAAGTCTTAACACATCTAACATTTCTTATCATGTCTTCTACCACCCTCGTTCTGATTTTCATCTTCAACTCCTATGTAAACACCAGTGTAATCTGTAATATCTGTGCTGAAGCTCAATTGCTTTAAATTGGCTTCTACTTAGGGAGATGTGGAATGTTGCCCTGGTGTACAGTGGCCCTTGGGCAGGACAGGTACGATGCTGGGCACCCAAATGCTGCTGGAATAATCTGTGCATCCCACTCCCACTCTCTCTTAGAGTGCACTTCATTGCAGAGCTGTGATGGGTGAGATAGGGCAGTTACAGGGTCTGTATCAAAATATCTGCAATGGAGGAGCTATGTGCACTAACACATTTACTTGTCATTATGAGGTGCAGCAGAGCAGATAAAACCATTAGATATTTAAAAATTAGTTAATGCTAGGATGCAACGATTTGGGCATTTTTAATGCGGCTTTAAATTGGATCAATATTTTCCAGTTCATTTTACTGTAGATTTTTAACCCTGCTATTGCACTCGAGCTCCATGCTCTGAGCAACAGGTAAGGCAGCAGACAGAGGAAACACTTCCACTGGGATGTGACCAGTTGTTGCAGGAAGTGCGTCAGCTCCTGGAGACTCACTAGGCACCATCTCTTTTATTCAAGAGAGCTTAATTGTCATCCAGCACATCTGGGACAATCTCTCAGGGGCTTGTGTTGACAGAACATTAACTAACACATGAAAGCTCTGGGATCCCATGACATGATCCATCACTGAATAAAGACAAGTTGCCTGTATCACATAGGATGAATTCATTGAGGAGCCAAATCATTAGCATAGAAAGGTCATCTAGTTGTCTGTCATTATCATGTGAGGCAGATAATCTATAATGTGTGCAGCAGTTCCCCATGGAGCAGCAATCAGCCCCTTGCTACACTATTTGATTGTTCTTTTTACAACTGGTGAAGAGCTTTTTCATTGAAATCTGCAGCTGTAAACACCTGAAAGGAAATGTGTAAGTCTTGCTTGCTTCTGTCATCTCTATATGAGCATGAACAACCTGGGATAAAAAAGTTCCTTGCACAAAATTTCTGCTCTCCACTAGACAGTCAGACTGAAAGATCTGAAATGGATTCAATATTGCTTGTAGCAAAGTAAGATTTCAGTTTTAAATAGCAGAAGCCTGCACCCAAAACAAAAAGTCCATCTTATTTTTCTCCCTGTTTATACCCAAAGCTCTGCCAGGTGCTTTAACCATGTGGCCATAGACATCCACCAAGAAATGTCAACACTGCTGATTCTTCTGGCTGTTATCTCCCAGAAGGTCAGGTAAATCTTGCCAAGCCAGCACTAGCTGGACAATTCTCACCTCATTAGCCAACCTGCTGAGTCTGCAAATAACATCAAGAAAATGCCCCCAAAGCAACATATTTTGGAACTGGACAAAAAAAATCAATCATTTTCTTCCGTCAGCAGTGAGCATATGGTTTATGTAGTTTCATTACAAACTTGGATATCATCCCATTTGACACTTGAAAACCACAAAACCATCCCAGCTATGAATATTGTTTTATCATGACTTGGGCTCTGGAGGTTTGTAGGCTCTCCACTCTTTTCCACAGTGCTTGATTTCCAGTGCTGCTCAAAACATGAGCCACTCTCTGTCACCTCCTTTGTCTTGCTCATCTCCCAAGGGTGGCACCTGGTTTCTGGCACCTGGTTTCCTCTCCTGCACTGAGTCCATAGCTGCCTCTCTGCAGCTGAGAGCAGAAAATTGGTGGCCAATTGTACATGGACAGGAAAGTCTGTAGTGTGTCCTTGAAATGCTGTCTTGGGCTTCTTGTCCTGCATGGCAACTCTCTGTGCAAGGGCTGGTGGGCATTCATGCATCACTCTCCTCAACGACAGAGCCAGATAATAAAGTTGCATATTTCAACTGGTCTGAGGGTCAGGTTGAAAACTTGACCCTAAACACCAATGATGAGTGTCAGTATTTCACAGGCCTTGGAAGCTTTGTAATGGCAAATGGTCCTGCCTGCCTTTGTGATAACCTTGCTAGCAAACAGATCTATAGCACCTCACAGTATATCATTTCAGAGGTTCCCATTCAGAAAAGAGGCACTGAAAATCCATAAAAATTGAAATATAGTGGAATTTGAACCAAGGTCACGCTAGCTTGAGAGATGACCTGCTGTGTTCAAAATTAGCCTCACCCAATGCATGTACTGCTCAGTTTACAAGCAATTCTCTGACCTCGTGGTATTCAGAGTGACAAAAATAAAAATGTTTGCAAGAAAGGGTGGACTAGTGGCTATGAAGGGTGGAAGAAAGGTGTATGATTATTTCACCTATCCTCATGCATAAAACAGGCCAGCAAACATTACTCTGAAATTCCTCTGGTAATACCACACATCCTTCTCTGAGCTCACTTTACCTCTGAGAAGAGTCAGGATAAAATCCAGAAAAAAACCCCAAACTTATTGACCTCAATAGGGCCAAATTTTCAAGGTGCCTTGGGGGGAAAAAAAAAAAAAAAAAAATCTACATTTTTCTATGTTATAAGCATGACTGCATCCTTGTCCCTGCCTGGCAAAGGGGGCTGGTTGGTTGTGTGAGCTCCATTAATGTGCTATTGGCATTTTATGCAAGAAAAATGTGATCTATTGCTTTGCCTGTTAATAGATCTTCTACCTGGGGATGTTTCTATAAGCCAGATAAAAAGTTAGCTAGCTTTCTCTGTTCAGAGTCACACCAGATGATCTCAGTGTCATTTTTCAAAGGATTTTGCAAACCTATTGCAGAACAGCTGTGTGATGCACTTCTATCAGTTTTGTCCTAATTGACATCGACTACAAACAGGCTTAGCCTAAGCTAAACTTAAGTACTCTTATGCTGGGGGAGGCTCCACACAAGGCTGGATGTGTGCAGGGACACTGGTTCCAGTTTTGCTGTGGTCAAGCTCTTGGGTAAAAGACAGAGGTTTTTGTAAAATGAACAAAGGCAGCTCAGAGGGACATGGGAGTGATCAGCTGGAGATATCCACATCTAAAGGAAATCGAGGTGATTGGGTTTCTCAAAGCTGTCCTCAAAGGACAGAGTTAATGCTGCTTGAAAGTATTCTAAAAATGCAAGTTCATAAAAACGGAAATTTTCTGCAGGAAAGTGTCCACTTCAACAAGGGTTGAGCCTGAAAACACCCTGAAACATAAAGCCTGGTGGGGGCAAACACTTCCAGCTTGACACCCCTGGACCAGAGCAGCTGAAGTTAGTTTCCAAAGGATTTTCTGGCTTCACAACCACAACATGATTTTATATCATCAAAGGCAGCATGCAGCCATCCCCTCCCCTCGAAACAGAGGCTCTAATAGACCTAATCCCCTTTTTCATTTGCACTGGCAGAAAAAATTTTAAATATTCTATCAAGAGCCTAAGTCTGTGTTAATATTTTTAATTTCAAACACTTGGATGCAATTCCTAATTCCTTTGGTGTGTGTGGTCAGCCCAATCCCATGGACACCACACTGGCCATCCAGGTGGGTGCTGCCGGTGCCAGGCTTTGCCGGAGCCGCCGCGGATGCAGCCGCTCACGGGACACCAGAGTGCTGGGCTGGCAGGGGCTCTGCCCTCCACCCACAGATCCCTGTGCTGGTGCCAATGGACCTGTGACACAGACAGCAGCAGCCAAGAAGAGCCTGAATCCCCTCAAGCTCTGCATGTCCCAGGCACGGCTGACAATCAGAGACAAATACACCAGTGCACTGGCTTGCATTTGTCCAGTTCCTTTTGTATTAACAAAAGAGGGGGAAGAAGCCCAAGTAATGGACTATTTTTCTGCTTAATTTTACTCCTGCCTTCTCTGCCCCCTGCAATCTGATTTTTTACACCTCATTTATGTGTTTTTATTCAGCTCATCTTTGTGTTTTCTTTTTTTCACACCTTTGGATCAGCTCTCTCCCCATGTCTGGCACCTGTGATTATATCCTTCAGCTTCACAATGCAGACTTGCAGAGCAGCATTTAATAACAGGGAGGATTTGACTGACTGGAGCTTTGATAATGGTGGTGGGAAAGGCACAATCACTGCCTTTTCGACAGTATACTTTGCACAGAAAGCATTCGACAGTGTCACAATCTGATAAAAAAAAAATCCCAGATTCTACCCATAATTATACCTTCTCTCCTTTACCTCTCCACCTTCTTTTCAAAACTAAGCTATTGTGGGTGACACCAGTCTCCAGGAAGGTGGGGGTGGTGGGACATAAACCTGGAGAGAAACAGAGAGGAAAAAAAGAGTTCAGTTCACCAGGATTTTGCTCAGCCTCTTTACCTGCCCACGCTCCCACCTGTCTTTTTTCAGCTGACACCTTGTTCTCAGCTCATGCCAGCTTGTCTGTGATGGAGTGAGGTTTTAGGATGACAAAATATCACCTGATTGGTGGCATTTCTAAAAGAGGAAAGCTGAAGGGCTTTTAGGAATTTAGAACCCAGTTGAACTAAGAGGTTGCACAGTGTTCGATCATCAGCTCCACTCAGAGTCCCTGTTGGGAGGAGGAGGAGGGACTGTGGATGTCCAGATCTTGCAAAAAATAAGGTGCATGTGTGTTCTGCTGCCTTGGGGCTTCTCAGGGTGATGGACCCCACAGCAGGTCTGCAAATCTACAAACAACAACAAGAAAATGCCCCCAAAGCAATATGAGGGGGGAGGGCCATGGCTCTAGAGCCATTCATGGTGCTTCCCAGCTTTGGCTGGACTTTGGGTTAGCCCTGTACCCTCACATGAGTTTAAACTTTCCTAAACAGTTTATAAACAACACAGGATGGACTGTCCAAAGCTCTTTGAGAGATGTCCGTGCCCAGAGATCTCTGGCAGCCAGAGATCAAAACACATTCAATGCCCCCAACACCACTGAGATCTCAGGTCATACAACTGCTTTTGGAAACACCTGTGGGCAGAAGGAGGGGACAGAGCTGTGACCTTTCCCTCCTTCCTTGGGGTACCCACCCAAATAGCGCAGCTCCAGAAGCTGAGACCTCCTGGCACTGGTCTTCCCATTTAAGCCAGCCGGGAGTGTGGGGGCTGGTGTGGATGAGGGGGGTTTGAGCCACTCTCAGTGCTGCTGCAGGCAGTGACAGGCACTCCAGTCCCTGCTCTGCCATTCTCCATGTGGTGTCCACTCTGTCTCACTGAATTTCCAGTAAACCAGGATGTTGCATCCATCAGCTCTGGCAAAGGACCAGCATCGTACAATGGTTTTAAGAAGCATCTTTGGGAAGAGAGTCAAGTCCTAGCTGTCCCAGCTCATGTGGACATGGCATAGCTGATGTTAAATGGCTGGGGAAACAAGAAGCTGAGCAAACATCCAGGAAGGATGTAAGGATAGGGGTTACCGGCATCAGCTTCTGCCTTAATACAGTAATGTGGAAATAAAAGCCGCTGTTGTGATGGTCTCAGGGCTGCCCTTTGGCAGGAGGTCCTGCCCTCAAGCTGTGATCAATGGGGTGCTAACAAGCTGGGGCAGATTGATGGGGGTGGCTGTCCATGAGGGAGCTGCTGCAGGCAGGGGAGGCAGCACTGTCCCCAGTGCCCAGACAGAGCTGGAGTGGGACAAACACCAAATTCAGTATCACAGGATCATAGAATGGTTTGGGTTTGAAGGGATCTTAAAGATCATCTTGTTCTCATCCTCTGCCTCGAAGGTTCAGGGACACCTTCCAATAGCCCAGGTTGCTCCAAGTACTGTCCAACCTGGCTTTGGGCACTCCCAGGGATGGGGCATCCACAGCTTCTCCAGGCAGCCTGTGCCAGGGCCTCACCACCCTCATAGGGAACAATTTCTTTCTAATATCTAGTCTAAATCTCTCCTCTTTTAGTTTAAAACCCTTCTCCCTTGTCCTATCACTATCTACCCTTGTAAGAAGTCACCCTCCCTCTCTTTTTATGAGTCACCTTTAAGTACTGAAAGGACACATTGAGGTCTCCCTGGAGCTTTCTCTTCTCCAGGCTGAACACCCCCAGTTTTCCCAGTCTATCTCCACAGCAGAGGGGCTCCAGCCCTTGGAACATCTTCATGGCCTCCTCTGGACCCATTCCAACAGGTCCATGTCTCGTGCTGGGGACCCCAGGCCTGGATGCAGCTCTCCAGTTACAAGGATTCACCCACACCTGCTCAAGGATGGAGCCCTTCCCTCAACTCAGCTGCATTCAGGGTCAGGCCATGGCAAATACTAATGTGGGCTTGCAAGGGGATGTTATAAAATCCTCCTGGATTTCATAACAGCAGATGCAGCTCTGATGGCCAATGCACTGCTGTGAAATGGGGATTTCTGAGGCACCAGCACAGCACAACCAACAAGGGGTTTGGCACCACCTCCATTCCCACACAGGGCAGGGCTCCTGCACGTCACAGTGTCTTGGGCACATTTTCCTTGCTTCACAGCCCATTTTACAGCTCTATGGCAAATAACAGCCATAGGCTGGGCTATGGGAACTACTGAGTTAGAACAATACCTTTTTTTTCCTGCTGCTGTACTTGGCTGAATTAGGCATGTATCTTTCTATTCTTTCTATTCAAGCTCATTTTGAAATAACATGCCAAAATAAAAGAGCCCCCCAGCTATCCTTGAAAACAGAACTCATCTGGTCTTATATATAACCCATATATACTTGAGATTTTACTTTTGGAAAGTGACATTGGTTTTTAAAATTAGTTTTTAGCATTTGTTATATTATGGCTAAGGCCATGCAAATTATCTCGGGTAAAGGACCTATTGGCAAAAAAAAAAATTAAGTTTGGTAATGTTGAAATCTAAAAATTTATGTCAACATCAACAGGAAAATCACCCTTAGACCCACTGCTCAGTTCAAATACTTTCTAGGCACGATGTTTTTAGTTGTTCTTCTTTTATATTTACCTGAATTTAACTTAAAAGCATAGATGTTCTCACTGCTGTTCCCTTCCATTCCCCAAATCAAAACACATAATTTGTTGTTGAATAAGGCATTTCTGGTAACTAACTTTTTTCATTCACTCGGGAGAAAAAAAATGTTCATCCAAAGCATTATGTTTTGTTTAGCCAGTAAATTCAAAAGAAATCTGTATTTCACACTGCTTAACAGGAGCTCTTGTTTTAAATAACTGAGTGAAAAAGGAAATACCTGCTCCTAAACTGTGGATAGTCTAAGTAGCAGGATATTAGAGTAATGAAACAAAAATTCAATTATTTATTTTTTCCCTCTGGGTGAGGATCAGCCCACCTTCCAGCACAGTTGCTTTGGTTATAGCCCCAAATTAGCACCACAGCCATGCAAAGGGACAAGGCTGTCAAGGAGCCAGCCAGACACTCAGTGTGCAAAGACAAGAATCCGAAATAACTCCATGATAATCACCACTTTTGTCATACCATTGTGCTATTCATTTTGGGGGAATCATCATTTACACTTTATTACACAGGGCTCTGTCTTCCTCCATTAAAATCAATGGCAGCCGAGGACACAGCCCGTTTGGTTATGGCCTTCCAGGCAGCTCAGGCACTTCTGGGAATCAGGAACAGAAGAATAATGCCTTTCAATAAGCAGCTTATCGACCAAGCAGGAGTTAAGTGAACCTGTGGTGTACTTCTCAAGTTTCTCTTCTCTCACATGACCATTGCATTTTGCTCCTGCTTTGCTTTTGTTCTGTTGAGAATTGATCCCTTGGAAGGACTTGCCCCAGCCACAGCCCAGCACGAGGGGTGCACTGGGGTGATGGGACAGTGGTTTTCTCCCCTTAGTCCCACCAGCTCCCTCCTCTCTAAATTTTGGGATTGCCAGCTGCTGCACCAGTGACCAACTCACTGGATGTGGATCTCCAGCTTTCTGACCTAAGCTGGGCTCCCAACCTGCTTTTCAGAGAGGAACAAGGAAGGAGGAGAGGTTGCACAAAGTTCAGTACAAAGATTTCCCTTGAGAAGCACGGGAGCAATTGTCCATGGTTCTTCCTAACCCCTCTAAACAATTATGATAGAGGCACTGCAAAGAAATCCAGGGAGGAAAAAAAGCAAAGTCAGATGCTCGTTTTGGGTTTTTTTCCAGGGCTGAAATGGAGAATCCCAGCAAAAAGCAGTCTGGTAAGCCACAGTAAAGCCAGAACTGGGACACGACAGACCTTGTGTTTTCTGTTTGGGGATGAACTGATCATCTTTCAGCTCTGGGTTGGCCGGATGCCCCATATCCATGGACCCAAGAACAGATCTGTCTCCAGCACACAGAGCTCTGATCTCAACGCCTCTCATCACAGGGATTCCCACAGACATCCCAAAGCAACGGAAGGAAATCTTAATACAATTTATACTCCAGTGTTACAGGGGAGACCCAGCACTGAGGCTGAAAGTCTGCAGGATTTGGGAGCTGTGTTAAAACCTACTCAGATAACTGAGGCTACGCCGCAGAACTGACAGCTCCCAATCTCTGCTTGGTACCAGACAAGGCACACAGCCATCCTCTAAATCTGATGCATTTTAGAACAGTAATGAAGAATACAAGACATTCTCAAAGACAGTAAGCATCCATGGATTACAGTCTGTACCCTGCAGCTCCTCCGTGTTGTGCAAAACAGCATTAAAAGTAGTATTTAAGATCAAGTCAGGGACCATTTCATTGACCAAGACAACTAGAGGTGAAACCATGTCGTGGGTTTCTCCTGTGCACAAAAGCTGCTCCTGTGCATGTGGTGTGCACAACATCTGCTGTGCAGGGCACCTGCTGAGCTGCAGGAGTGGGACGTGTGGGAAGATTTTAATTACTTACCATGGCAACCTACATTAATAGCTCTAATCCCCCATAATAAGCTGGGTTGGTCCTTCTCCCACATCCACAGAAATACTTCTAGGAAGGACATTCATGCTGTAGATCTGCTCTTGGCCACCCAGTGCCAAACTGCCAAGCCTCAGCATGAGTCCCCATGCAAAACAGGAACACATCCCTGGAAGTGCTCAAGGCCAGACTGGATGGGAGTTGACGCAACCAGGTCTAGTGGGAGGTGTCCCCACCCATGGCAGAGGGGGGGGAGAGCTAGATGGTCTTTAAGGTCCCTTCCAACCCAAATCGTTCTATGACTGTGAAAACCAGCCTGCCCCATCTGTGAGAGCTCTGGTCTGCCTCTCCATGCCAGACTTATGGGGGTCCCACCATGTCCATCCCCAAATCCATAGAGCTTCACATACTCTCATGCCTCCAGCAGCTGAAGCAAGCTCATCTTGTCGTGCAGTGAACCAGCTTGTAGCTGTTACAGGGTGGTTTATCCTGAACTCATTGATCTTTCCCCATTGATCCGAAGCTTGGATTAATTTGAAGCTAAACCTCTCCCATCAGTGTCAGGGAGATGGCCCTCCAGGAATCAATGGAGTTGAAATATCGTGTTCCGTCCTCCCAGCAGATACCTCCGAGCCACACGCCTGCATCTTGCCCTCCTGCTGTGCTGGTAGCTCTGCCCAGGGACACCTGCGAGAGTTCTGTGTGCTGTGCTGGCAAGATACCAACTGCCCTACCGTCCTGCAAGGAATTACAGACCCTGGGGAGCCCTAAGACAAAATGCAAATTCCCAAAGGAAAACAGAAAATGAGTTGCCAAACTGCACAACCGACCCTGCAGAGGTGGATGCGGGAAGTTCTGCCAAATTCATTATAGAGCTGCTAAAAACTACAAACCAAACCACAGAGAGGAGACAGGGATGCACCAGGCAATCACAGCTTTGGTGTTTTCACTTCTCCCTCACCTGTCTCTCAGTCCATAAAGGTGATCTGAACTTTGCCCACCGCCAGCACCACCACAGCCATCTGTCTCTTATGTTCCACTCCTAAACACACTGTAGTTACCCCAGATCTCGTAAGCCTCCTTGGGAACAGGCTGTAGGGCCACGAGCTCTGCAGCACCTCCTGCCACTGGCAGCTCAGCACCCACAGCACTGTTACTTGGCTGTTGCCAACAGCAGCAGCAGCTCAGCTTTCCCACATCTCTGGTACCAACATTTCATATCTGTGTACTGAGCCTTTCCTAGTTTCTTTTACACAAAATCACAGAGGGCTGCAGAGCTGGAGGGACTCTGGAAATGACAGGAGCTACAACAGAGTCAATGCAAGATGATCCAAGGCCCTCCTCATCCTTACTGAGATGGACTTTTTCAGCATTTCTCTCAAAGCAGCATCTGCACTTCATGTCCCACCATGAACTGTCAATTGCCTTTGGGAGATTCCCACGAGAAGACAACAGCAGCAACATGTTTGGGGGACAAAGCTGCCCACGGAACTCAGCAACCCCCACAGCCCACACCATGGAGGGGAAGAGGTACCCACTTGTTTCATTATTCACTCCCATGTGCTGAGACTTTCAACTCACAGCTTCCTCAGCACGTGACTGAGTCTATTCCTCTGCAGGAGCACAGGCAGAGGGTGACTCTAATTGTGCCAGAGGCAGATGTCTGATAAATAAACAACCTTGGAAAAATGATGTGGCAATCCAGCTGCAGCGTCCTCTGCCTCACCTTGCGGGCTCCTGGGGAAGTGTGTGGCTCAGGGCACGAGGCTTTGGGCACAGGGAAGGACCAAGGAGGGGAGCAGCCCCTGCTTGCACCAAGGAGCTTCTCATGCTCACCTCAGACTCAATATTTTTAGGGGTTTTTTTTGGTTTTGGGGTTTTTTGAGTGACAAATCCACTGACTGTAACAAAGCAAAAGAGCTTTGGTCAGGTAAGGACCTGGCTCTTACTGTCTTCACAGAAACACTTTGTGCAATTCTAGTGCTTTTCATGGGAAGATTTTAATCAGTCTTCTACAGTGCAGTCTCATGAGATGGGCTAATACACTTATTTTATGACAGAGATAATAGTAACACAGAGACTCAGAAAAACTATTTAGCAACGTGTACTTAGAGATATGATGTTTGCTACAGGTCAGCTTGAGGACTGGCAATTCTGGGAGAAAGCAAAATTCACCTAGCCCAGATTCCTAAAAAGACGTAGATATAATCTCCCCTCTGGTATTTGTGAACAAGACTTTGAGCTTATTTTGCAGGACCCTGACCTGGGTCAGGATGAAACCCGGATGTTAGAACAACCCCCAAGCCCTCCCTGCGGCATCCAGGTGATGATGGCCTCAAACCTCTTTCCAAAGTGCTCTCTGGCAGCACAGGTAGGAGCTGAATGCTCTTGGAAAGATTGCCTGGATTTGGGGTATTGTCCATGAGGATCTTTCACAAAGATGAGGCAGGCGGGAACAACACCAACATGGTGAGGGTCATCCCTACCATGAGGTAAAGGCTTTGCCCAGCAGACAGCCCTTAAAGCTTTCCCTTTCCCCACAGAATGCCCCTTTCCCACATTCTTTTCCTGGGGAGATGGAAGAGTCGAGTCTCAAAGGCATCCATCTCCTGTGGGTGTGTCCAGCTCAGCCCTCTTTCGTCTGTGCTGCACATCCTGGGAGACCTGGGCTGTCTGAAGCTACAGGTCACCAAATTATAAACCCAGTAAGAGCAGTCCTGCGTGGCTGCCAGGCCATACAGAAGAATAGGAGTTGGGCTCAGCTGGCTCTTTTGCAGGGAGGAGGGAAAACGGGGGGAAAAAAGAAAGAAAAAATAAAAAGACCACTGTTACATTGTTAATAGATTACTCACTCCTATTTTAATTAAAGGTTTAAACAGAGCCCTGAAACCTGATAATGGACACTTTAGCAGAGGGTAGCCACATGGAACCAAACCTTAAAACCCATGAAAGACCTGATTTATACAAGAGGGCAATAAAACATCAGTGGAAAAAGAACAGCGGTGTCTGTGGGAGCAGACTGTCATCTCGCCTTTGACCCTGTTTTATACTGGTGTGTTTCTTCTGGTTTTCATCTGGAGTTACTGGTTTAATTGGAACAAATTAGTCCCAAGACTTTGCTGCAGGAAGAGGATCGTGCTTGGATGCTGCTGAGCACCAGCCCCAGCAGAAAATGTGGTTTTGCTGTGAGCCAGGGACTTTTACCCCCTTCCACAGGCATTTGAGCCAAATCCCACAGGTAATGAGCCTGAGATGGCCTCAGTAACACCAGGGATATTGGAAGATGGGGGGAAAAAACCCTACAGGAACTTAAGTTTTGCTGATTTTAGACTGAATCACACCAGACAATTACACACTGAGCTTCATGCCACTGTGAACTAGAAGACCCAGGTTATAAAATGGCTGAACAGGGGGAGTTTTGGGGAAATGACAACTGCTCACTAACTCCCACTGAGCGACAGGTCTGCTCTAACTCTCAAAGCAACTTCTTTACAGCTCAGCAGACGGGCAAGGGGCACATGTGCGTGTTCCACAAACGAGGTACAACCTTAATTGTTTTGGTTTGGCAATTGAAGTAGATACCTCAGAGAAGAGTTACAGATACTAAGCCAGACCTGTAAGCCAAGACTAAGAAAGAGCCAGCTCCTGTTTCTCATCTCTGACACCCCACTGAGCTGCCTCGGGTCCACGGCCCACAAAATTCAGCTTGGTTAGATCCCAGGGTAGCAATAAGTTGGGCTCATGTCATTTTAGGGGGCAATTACACACTCAGATGTCATTTAAAGCAAAAGAAACTCGGAAACTCAGAAACTTCAAGTGTGGAAACCCATGGAAACTCCTGGCATGGCAAGCAGCAGCAAGGCACTTGCTCCATTTCAACAGATAATTTCTATTTCTTCCTCTTTTTGCTTTGGTTTGCAGACAGAGTGATGCAGCAGCTGAGTAAGTGCAAAAAAGCGTAAGAGCAGGCAACTGCCTGGTTCAGTGTAGGCCGATTTAATGATAAACCCTGTTTGAACATAATTGTAACTGCAGGGAACAACAAGAAAGATGAAAATTCACTGTCAGGTGAGATGAGGACCTGAAAAAGACACACAGTCAAACTATAATATGTATTCAGGGAATGCTATCACACTATGACTCCTGCGAAGTCATCAGAGTTAGAGTTAAAATTTATCTACATCATCTTAAATATGGGGCAGATCACTCGAGGAATTTGACCATTTTAAGCTTAAAAATGCAGAAAGTGGATGTGTCCTGCTGAACCCATGCTGATGTTGAACAGGCTCACCACAATCTAGTCCTGAATCCCTTCCCTGTTATCCTGCTGAGATGCTGCTGGGCATCTGTGAGCCCTCAGGACCCTACAGAGAAGGGGAAAAAGGTGTTTTGGGTGGATTGGTTATTTTGGTGTGTATTTCGATTGTTAATTTTAAAAACCATAAGAAATTCCTATGAAAAGATATTTTTTCTTGGTTGTTCCTTAAAGTTATGCCAGTTTGCAGAGTAATGAGAATTGAGAAGTTTCATGGATAGAGCCAAAAAAGGTGTCTATAAATATTCCATGTTAGGGAGTAAGAGCTGGAAATCCCAAAGAAGATTCTCCAAGATAAAATTTAATGGAAAGTATTTTTCACTGAAATACAGAAGGGAGAAAAAACCAGACTGTTTCCAATGGGATGTGGGAACCAGAATACAGCACAATAAGGGGTTTCTTCACTGGTTTCACAGGAGACAGCAAAGCCCCAGGCTCTGGCATCTGGGAGGAAATCAGTGGTTTGGTCCTGCCTCTGTTTGGGGTGGCTGGGAAGGGCTGCACTGAGCCTGGCTGCTCCACATCCCTCCCACAGCTCTTGGCAGTGCAGCCCCCAGGGAATTTATAGGGATGTCCAACCCTGCCCAAGGGTCACATACAGGCTCACTCCTCAGGAAATGTTAAAAACTCCCTAAAGTGAAAAGAGAAAAGAAAATTTGGAAGGATTGTCGTGCTTTCTCCCACTCCAATACAAATGTTTAAGGTATGAAGTTGACAGGCACCTGAGCAACCTCGGAACAGTGATGGCATGAGCAGCATCGCTCAAACACCAGGCCACTGCAGCAGGGCAGGGGGTTGTTCCACAGCCACATGGTCCCAAACACAGATGGGGCCTGGACAGGGTCCCCGTGGGCTCCCAGGGACACCCACGAGGCAACAACCCCTTAAAACTGGAGTTACTCATAGACATTAACAGGATCAGGCCCTCTAAGCCATTAACAAAACAACACTCTATAAATCAAGCATTTTGGTTTCTTTTGAAGTGTTCTTAATAGCAGTAAATGCTAACAGCCTTTTTTCCCCCTCATGCTACTCTGCATCCCCTAAATAAGGCTGTCTGGACCCAAGGGACTTGGTGGCCCCAGCCAGTACAGCCACTGCTTGCCACAGGATGCTCTGAATTACAACAATATTCCAAGCAATATATCACAGTGTTTCTCTACTGAAAAGTGGAACGTGTGAGGGGGGAGGGAGAAGGAGGGAAAGAGGAAAAAAAAAAAAAAAGGAAGAGAAGAGAAGCTTATCTAAATCTATTTACATGGAATGATTATTCAATTAATTTTTACATTACACTTGCCAAAAAGAATTGCCTGTGTCTCTAATGCTGTATGTGAGATTTCATTAATAATTAATAGCAGCAGCTCTTTCTTCTCTGTTTAGCAAGTGGGAGCATTTGTCTTTGGAGGTCACACCCCACACGCATGTGGGGACACAGCCTGAAGGTGTGGGGACAAACCTGTGCCCTGAGCTACTGTCAGTGGGTTTCCATCTCCAGTGGGGTGGTGTTTGCCACTACAAATGCTGGGTGTGGTGAGCAGACACTGGATTGCAAGAAGGAACAATCCTCCTCCCCACCAGTCCCATCTCCCTGCCTGGTGCTTGTCCCTCTGCTCTTCATGAACAGCTTGAGGAGCCCAGTCCTGTCTTCCCCCCCTCATTCTTTGTCCCCCAAGTCTCTCCCACCAGCCCTGCACCACCTTTGCTCCTTTCTGCTGAACCTGCCTGTTCCCCCTGGGTTGCCCACTCCTGGTGCCATCTCCTCTGCTCCCCACACCACCGTGCTCGAGGTCCTGCCCTGTTCACAGGAACTGGGATGAAGGCTCTCCCTGTACTGGCAGGAAGCAAAGAGCCATGGTCAGTTCCCCCACACCACAGCTGCCCCAAGCTTTAGCAGGACACACAAGAGGAGAGTGGCTTGGGTGGGATGGAGGCACCTTCTTTCCAACCTCCAGACAGGAGTGTTCCACTAGAACCTGCTGTTACAGCAGAATGAAACTAGAAGTGCTGTCAGCAAACACAGCCAAGGCTCCCGGTGAAACATAGTGTAACCCCTCCCCAGCCCCCCACAGGCACAGACCCACAGTGCTGGATGCACAGCACAGGGACCACACAATCCTAGAATGTTTTGGGTTGGAAAGGACCTCAAAGCTCATCAAGTTCCAACCTCCCTGCCATGGGCAGGGACACCTTCCACTGTCCCAGGTTGCTCCAAGCCCCGTCCAACCTGGCCTTGGACACTTCCAGGGATGGGGCAGCCACAGCTTCTCTGGGCAACCTGTGCCAGAGCTTCACCACCCTCACAGGGAAAAATTCCTTCCCAATATCCGATCCAGCCCTGCCCTCTGGCAGTGGGAAGCCATTCCCCCTTGTCCTATCACTCCATCCCTTGTCCCAAGTCCCTCTCCAGCTCTCCTGGAGCCCCTTCAGGCCCTGCAAGGGGATCTCAGGTCTCCCTGGAGCCTTCTCTTCTCCAGGTGAACACCCCCAGCTCTCCCAGCCTGGCTCCAGAGCAGAGGGGCTCCAGTCCTTGGAGCATCTTCTGCTGGAGGAGCTGAGGGGCTCAGAGATGCTCACACAGTGTCCCCTCCAGGACAACACTTTGTGCTGTTCAGTGTTTGTGCGACTTTAAGTTACACCTGAACTGTGGGACAACCAGGTTAGCTCAGAGCATGGAGTGATGAAAGCAGAGGGAGCAGCGTTAACAGCAGCTATAAATCACTCTATCTCCTTCCCAAACATAACATTTGTAAGAGACCCCTGGGTTCTTATAAATATTTAAGTCAAATTTCAGCTGTTTATGCCTTACATCTGTCTTTATCAGCCTGTAATCATTTCTCCACTCACATTCCACCCCACTGCCTGCTAATCCTTGCTGGCTGCTCTCCCTGCAAATGTATTTTCTCACCTCAGTTTGGACAAGGATCACCTGAATTCTTCTCCCTGGCAATACTCTCCAAAGAGGCCTCCACTAGAGTGGCTTCTCATAGAGCAGGTGAAAAGGAAAAAGGAAAGTTCTCTGGAGACTTAACCATAGCTCAAAAAAATAATTTAAAATATACATACGAATGACAGAAATATCTGGATTGGAAGGGACCTTTAAGATAATCTTGTTCCAACCTCCTGCTGTGGGGAGGATCAGCTTCCATTAGACCATGTTGTCCAAGCCCTGTCCAACCTGGCCTTGGACACTTCCTTCCTTGGAATGAGGATCACAGTCTGCCCAGCTGTGCTCAGCTGCACATTTTATTACTTCTCCTCTCTTCTCAGTGCCACACAAACTGTATTATAATGACCTGGTTTCTTCCAAAAAGTGTGTGCAGAGAAAAAGTGCAAGGACCAAATTTATCCACAAAATGTCAGCTGGTGCAGATTATAGCCAGAGACTGCTAACTTTCCAGCTTTCTAGTAGAAAGAAAAACAAAGGGGAGATTGTTTTTCAGAACCTATTAAAAAAAAAACCACCAAGAAATCCATGCTTTCCAAGCAGCCATAGAGTTGGTGAAAACCTCGAGGATTTGGCAATTCTGAATATTCTGTTTCACAGAGGGGAGACAAATGAAGGGCAGGGATATTGAGGAGCCAGGGAACAGCCCGCTGAACCAAGGCTTCCCAGAGCTGCATCCCTCCCTCTCCTCTTACTGGCCCTGTAATAAAAATTCTCCAGGATCATTGAGACAAGTCCCAGTGTCCCTTTCAGACTAATGGAGATACCTTATGGCTGGCGGTACTGCTGGGCTGTTTGCTACCTCATTCATGGCTATTCCCTTCCTGCCAAAGCTCTCCTGATTGCCTGTGATCTCCCAGGTCCCTGGGAGGGGGAAAGGAATCACGATAGCATGAGCTTTCCCTGGGAGCCTGGAAATCCCCCAGATCTCAGTTTCCAGCAACTCCTCAGGAGCACTGCTCACACCAGAGCACCATCAGGGCTGGGTGTCATCACCTGGCAGGGCTGGGCCACTGAGGCACAGGGGCTGCAAAGGCCACCCATGACAGGGAGCTCCTACTCTACTCCAGCAGTGTGGTGAGATTGCTCCCATGAAGGGCAGCTTGGTGCACAGACCATAGCAGATACCTCCAAACCATCCTCCAGCCTTGCCTACCTCCCTGTCAGGGATGGTTGCCCCTCCCAAGTTACCCTTAGCCCTCACAAATATCTCCTCTTCCAGCTGCTGCAGGCAGGGAGCCCACGGAGGAGCCAGGACTTGCAGTTCCTCCTCTGTGCCAAGAAGCACGGATGGAGGTGCCACCTCCTTGCTGGCACAGTGAGGCTGCCAGAGAACAGCACCAGGTCTGATACATCCCATGAGCTGCTGGGAGCAGGTGCTGACACCCTGCCAGGGCTGGCCCTTCGTCCCGAGCTGTCCCAGCCTGGCAGCTGCAGGGACCGGCAGGATCAGTGCCAGCAAAGGATCAACTCGGCATTTTCAACTGTCCTGGCTTTTCCAGCACTTGCTGGGGCTGGAATAGAAAATCTGGGTTCCATTCCCAACTCAGCTACATTTGGTTTTTTTTGTCCCTGTGGGCAAGTGACTGAGCCATGCTGTGCTCTCGTTTGCCTTCTACAAGCTGGAGTGAGATTACAGCCTTTTTTCTCACCACTATTTCACTTGTCTACTTACATTACAATCTTTTGGGAGAGGAGGCTGTACACGCATATCTACCAAATCTAATATAAGTGATCTAATCCTGGCAGATTTCTCTAGGTATTACTGTCACACAAATTCTGAGGGCTGTGTCTATATAGACAGCTTAAACCCACTCTCAGGTGTCAGTAAGTGACTTATTTCAGCACTGTGCCCATGCACCAAGGTCTCTGAATGTTTAAAATCTGCATTTCAGAACCCAAGCTCCAGTTCTCTGGGATTATGAAGCCCAGAGACCTGATCCAGGCAGCCCACCCCACTCCTCTGGGCACAGGACATTGCCAGCATTTGACTCTGGAGCAAGACTTTCCCATACCATTCCTGTTCTCATCTGTGAGAAAAATCAGCCTCAGCAAATTAATTTATATAAACAAGTTAGGTTAATCACCACCAATTTTATTCACTCTAGTAAATGAACCAAAGGGGTTACTCCTTTCCTGGGCTCTCCTGGTTCTTTTTCAATCTCTGGGACATGGTTTCCTCACTTTCCTATTTAATTAAGAGCAGGACTTAAACACTAAAGGTGTTTATCTCCTCTGCAAGGTCGATACTGTCCCACTCACATGTTCACCCCTTGGGTGAAGAAGGACCTGGGGTCTTGGCAGCTGTTTACCCACTTCCCTGGGTAAACAGGCTGTTCTGGTATTTTTACAGGTATTTCCCCCCTCCCCATTTCTCAGCAGAGACTGTCTGACTGTCAGGACAAGCCATGATTCTGCTCAGGGCTCTGTGGTCCTTTCAGGTCTAACCCAGAGCACCTTGCCCAGGGCAAACCTCACGAGGCCCCAGAATACAAGAGCTGCTGCTGCCACATGTCTGAGGCTGGACACCCTTCGGGAAGGATGGGCACCCAAAGGGCCTCACAGCTTGGAGCAGCTACACTTCACTCTCACCTCCACATCCATTACAAACCTCTGTTGTCCACTCCTTCCATCCTGCTCTCTCCTTTGGGAGCCTATTCTCACATTTAAGCCAAGGAATGGAAAAAGAAAGAAGGAAAAGAGGGAGCAGCAGCCTGTGCAGTAACTGGGTGCATCATTGCCTCCTGTGCACCTCCAGTGCAATGCCATGTTTGTTCCAAGGTAAAGAGGAAGCACTGGGGATTATGGACACAGCTTTGATTTTATTTTAACAGCTTTAATATTTGGAGCTGTATTGATTTATCTCAGCATGTCAGCGTACTGCTGGTAACTAAGCAACACCAATCCTCTCTGTATTCCAGGAGGCTCACGGGATTTTTGCCTATGAACAATATTACTTTGTGTATATGAAACTAAATGGACCATAGGCACCGTTTGTAAGTGGAGGATATTTGAGTTCCATATTTTTTTTATTTCTTCTTGCTGGGGGATGGACACACTCTCTAGCACAGCCCAGGCTATGGAGTGGCAGGACCCCACTGCACATCCCTCCAGGACATACCAACAAGAGCAACTCAATCCAAAGTCATACAGATGCACAAAAAAAACAGGAAGAAAAGCAGCTAGTGTGGTGGTGCTACCATGCCCTCCTTTTGGGCCTATGTGAAAGCAAAAACCCTCCAAAACAAACCGTAAAGTAAGCTCACCTTTTGTGGGACTCAGAGGGGCCCAGAGGAAAGCTTAGCAAGCAGAAAGAATAGAACAGAAATTTTCAGTTGGAAAGGATGTACAGTGACCATGTAATACAACTGCCTGACTACTTCAGGGCTGACCAAAAGTTGGAGCATGTTGTTAAGGGCATTGTCCAAATGCCTCACAAACACTGAAAGACTCAGGACATCCACCACCTGTAGAGGAAGCCTGTTCCAGGGTGTGACCACCCTCTCGTCAAGGCAATGTTTCCCAACATTCAGTCTAAACCTCTCCTGAACAGCTTTGAACCATTCCCACACCTCCTATCCCTGGATATCAGGGAGAAGAGCTCAGCTTCTCCCTCTTCACATCGCTTTTTGGGAAGATGTAGAGAGCAAGGAGGTTGCCTCTTAGCCTCTTTCCTCCCAGAGCAGATCTACGCTGGCTGGAGCTTCCCAATTGAAACGGAACCACTTCAGGTGAGCCCCCTACCCCTCAGCCTTCCTCCCAGACAGAGACAACTGCACCATCCCTCCTGGCAGCCCTGGCACGGGCAGCCCCAGCTGTTCCTTTAAGACCCTGTACCTGTGTGGTCAGAGTCAGCAGGCACAGAGGCACTGTCAGCTCACACTATATGGTTCAGTGGTTTGGCGCTAACGATTGTTTTGGAGCCCGCCTGCTGGGCTGACCCATTTAGGATCCTCACTGCACTACAAGCCTGCCTTTCAATTGTAAGGGCAGGCAGAAGGGGTCTTTAAAATTAAATTGGAGCCCACCAAGCCTGAAACTGCCAAGTGCCAATGCAGGAAGTCAGGCTGCCATTGACCTGGGCCAGCAGAATCCATGATTCCACAAAGGGGAAGGAAGAAAGGGCTTTGCAGATTAATGGCTTCTCTGGCTTGGGACAGTGCTCCCCTCACCACTGTGAGAGCCAGGGCTGCTCTGCAGCACAGAGAGACCCCCTTTGTCTTCAAAAGTCTTTTTCTGGAAAGAGGAGGGAAGGACTTAGGCTGGGAGGGACACAGAAGCCCTTTGATCCTCTATCTGTATCAGCAGAAATTAAAGTCCTGTGTTGGCTGGGGAAGGGCATCCCCAGAGGCAGAAGGGACGAACAGATGGGAGATGTGTGCAGGGAGTTGGGATTGAGGATCCCCCCAGCTCCCGGGGGACTCCCACAGGACCCACTCCAGGTCAGCCTTGCTCATCCTGCACAGGAGTGGGAAACTCGCAGCTGCTGGAGCGGGAGCATCTTGCCCTACACACCCAGCAGGCACTGAGCACATCATAGACCTGCTCAGTGAAGTAGCAAGAGATGCACTGCTGAGCCTCCTGTTCAGAACCTCTTTGCAAGCCCATGTGGATGCTCTGCTTGTCCTGATCTTGCTCCTGGCTTCTGCTGCAGAGAAGCAGAATGTCACCACAGACCTCTGCCAAACCTACCTTCACCAAGAAGGTGACAGCAATTGCAGAGTGCACTGCAGACATCTTTGGCCTCATGCTTCACCACAACTATTTTATTGTTACTGTAAAACAGACCCTCCCATGAGCAAAAGGAACCATGTAGGTGTCACTTTTTATTGTTTTGTGAATAAAAAGTTATTTCTTGTTATCTTCCTGTGGCTTAGAATGGATCTGCCAGAACCACACACAGGTCTGAGACCAGTCACAAGCTGAGTGTGCTCCCACCATGACCTCATGTGTGATGCTTTGCACTGACAAATATTTCCAATTAAGAAGCACAAATATCACAGAATCAGAATATTCCAAGTTGGAAGGGGACCACAAGGATCACTGAGTCCAACTCTTAGCTCTGCATATCCCCAAGATATCTCCAAGACGTTGCACCATGTGCCTGAGAGCACTGCCCAAACCCTCCCTGAGCTCTGGCAGCCTTGGGGCTGTGCCCACTGCCCTGGGGAGCCTGGGCAGTGCCCAACCAGCCTCTGGGGGAAGAACCTTTGCCTGAGATCCAACCTGAGCCTGCCCTGACACAGCTCCAGCCATTCCCTGGCTGCTGGCCCTGGTCCCCCCAGAGCAGAGCTCAGTCCCTGCCCCTCCTCTGCCCCTGCCCAGGAATTTGGAACTGCACTGAGGTCTCCCCTCAGTCTCCTCTGCTCCAGCTCAACACACCAAGTGCCCTCAGTGTTCTCACACAGCTTCAAATCAAGGCCCTTCCCCATCTTTGTTGCCCTCCTTTGGACACTCTCTAATGGCTTCATATCTTCGTTATATTGTAGTCAAATCCATGTTTGTGGGATGGATAAATAGTGCTAATGAAAGTGCTGGAGTGATCCTGTGGTTCTGGCTTGTACAAATTGGTCATTATTTTAACTGAGCTGAAACAAGAACCATGTAGATGAAGGGGCTGAATGTTTTCTTACATGAAATCTGAAACCAGGGAAAAGGCACATTGGTTTTGCCAAAGAGCTTCCCTGAGGTTTGCAGGTTGCTCAGCAAGTCTGGATGGATTTAGAGAAAGTCAAAGTGACAAGAAAACACTCAGTCTCAGAGAGGGACTCAGAGAAAGAACTTTCTCTGTCTTTAAATCCAACCCCCTTGCCATGGCCTCCTCAGCTCAGCTCTTCCATGGGAAGCTGAAAATGGTGCCTTTCCCTCCATCAGGCAAGAACTGGGCTTCTGCAAACACCCACCAATAGCAGTAATGTGGATACACAACCTACAACGAGAAGGCCCAGGCCAAACACCTGGGCTTGCTCTGCACCTCAGCGGAGGTGGTTTGGAGGAGCTCCTTGGAGCTCTCCATGACCAGGCATAAGCAGCAGCCTTCTCTTCACTCCCCTTGCCATGGGACCAGCTGGTAACTCCTCAGCCTTCCCAGAAATACCAACAGGCAGCTAGGGAGTTGTGTCTGGTCCCCTCAGCCATGAACACACAATCTCAGGGTACTCCATATATAAGCACACATCCAACATATAAGCCATATATATATACACCGTGTCACCAGTGCAAACAGAAAACTGCAAAGCAGCCCTCCTCCCTTGTGCTTTCCCACCTTGGTTTAAGGCACCCAAAGAAATCAAGTCCAAAATCCAACAAACTATAGAATAATAGAAAAAAAGGTAAGTACTTTGGGAACAGCACTGTCCACCAAGTCTGATGCTCAGAGCACTTTAGAATTAAACAGATGCTTAATTTTAAGTTCTCAAAAAAAACTCATACCAGAATAATACTTTCATTCCTCATTTAAAAGAGAAAAAACCCCAAAAAATAGAAAAAAATATTAATGGCACTTCATCTGGCAGAATGACAGAGGGGATGCCCTCATGGAGATGCTGAGGTGCAGCCGCAGATAAGCCAGTCTGATGCATTAAGGATGCAGGTTCCCAGTCTCGGCAGCACAAAATCATCCTCTCCCCTGAGCCACTGCAGCTCCAGGTAAATCCCATTGCCCTTGTTACTGCAGTTAATTGCTTGACCTCTCCTGCAGCCGCCTCAGACACACATCTAACAGGGAGGGCAGAGACAGGTCTAGGTGAGGCAGCTGCCTACCTGCTGCTGATACCAAAATGAGCTTCACATCAGCAGCAGAGCGGTGATTAACTGATAATACTTTTCAGCAGCGTGAGCTGGATTTGCACCAGCCATCTACCAGCAAAAGCCTCCAACTCCCAGTGAGACTCAACATTAAAAGGCATCAGGAAGGAGTCTAGGCTGAGAGAAGAATGACCCTGGATTAGGGAAAAGAGAGCTCAAACCCATGAAGCCTTTCAAAGGGAAACAAAATCTTCGGATGTCGTTTGACTGCTTTTATCTGCAAATTGAGTTTTATCTGTGGGGGGAAAAAAGATAAACCCTACAGAAACACTCAGCACAGTGGAAAAAAATGTTAAATTAAGCTTACAAAAATGTTTCTCTTTCTGAAAATCTTGGCTGGTGACAAATGGCTTGTGCCAAGTTATAAATCAAGTGTTGGGTTTCTTTAACACTCAGCATCCCCTGATTTATGATGCCATCACAACCTCTCGATTGATTTCTGACTCGGTGATCCATCTTTCTCCATAGGTACCTGCCCATTATAACGCCTCTTCCTGAGCAGGTGGCACATTTTGCTTCCCAGAAGGGTTTTATAAAGGAGAGGTTGAATGGAAACCCTCTGGCAGAGCACAGCCCCGAGGTGGCCATGGAGGGAGGGGAGATGGATGGTGTTTGCATGAAGGAGTAGCGGTACTCACTCGAGTATATGCATTAAGGGGTCCAGGTTTGCTGGCCATTGGACCAGCATAGCCTTTGGCAGCACAGGTGGGAGAGCTGGAGGTGTTCACCTGGAGAAGAGAAGGCTCCAGGGAGACCTGAGAGCCCCTTCCAGGGCCTAAAGGGGCTCCAGGAGAGCTGGTGAGGGACTTAGAGGGCCAGTGCTGTGACAACCTCCCTTGCAATACATTGACCACGAGGCACCTCCCCAGCAGGTACCAGATGGGGGGGAGCTGTACAAGGGCTTGCTCAGATGCAAAGGTCACCAGCCTTAGTTGCTCTTGGGCACCAACCCCCTGGATATCCCAACACACAGAGCATTCCCCAACCCATTCTTTCCTAAACAAGTCGGATTTACTAAAGAACAGCTACTTACACTGAGCTTCTGACCAAAACAGGTGATGATGGTTTTCTGGGAGCAGCAGGGAGGGTAATGGGGAGCAGCTCAACCCCAAATGCAGCACAGCTGGAGGCTGTTAAAGAAACCCAAACACCTTGGAAATGAGAGACTATGGGGGTGCTAAGGGGAAAGGTAGCAAATATTGACCATGCAAAGCCCTCTGAGGTTTTTAGACTTCAGTGGGTTAGAGCTGTGCCCCAGGCTATGCATCAGCCCTTGGCGTGAGCACAGGGATCACGAATATGGGCTGGGAATCCCTGGAGTGCTGCAGTTCACTGACTAACAGAGCCTTGTCCATAACAGCCAGGTTATATATCTTTATCTAATGCAATGACTCCTATATAAACATTTTCCTGGGGAGTCCAGAAGCTGGCTGTCCACTCAGATGGTGCCTTTTTAACTTCTGAGATAAATAGGGCTTTTTTGTGTCACTCTATGGCATTATTTATAGTGGAAAGGGCTCACGCTGTCAGTTCAGTATGTAAATGATGCCAGCCCCGTTTGCTAAATCCCATCAATTATTTTCATACACTTTTCTTTGCCTTCATCTGTCAGAGAAAAAGTCACCTTGAGGCCTTGAAGTGGTTTTCTTCTCCCATTTCCTTTGGTGTGTGACTCTACACTGAGGCTTGGCAGGGAGGGCAATGTGGGATTTTCAGAAGAAAGTGAGTTGGGAGAACAAGCCCTGATGGCCTTTGGAGCTCCACCAAAGAGCAAGATGGAAGAGCTGCCTCTCGATTAAAAACTGTGCTATAGTCCCTATCATGTGTGCTTCTTCATAGGAGTTTCAAGGCTGGGATGGCCTGAAGAGCCTGCCCTGGTCTCAAGGCAAGGGTAGAATGTGATGCTCACACCAGCAGGGTGGGCAGGAGTAGGTCCTCAGCACCACCAATGTGGAGTTTTTCAAAGAGCCTTTACTCATCCCGTTCTTGAAAGCTGAGTGCTGCTGGCTCCCACCCTCTTGTACCTTTTTTTATGCAGGCTCAACTCTTTCTCTACTTTTGTTACTAGTCTTTGGATTAGACTACTAATTTCGCACACTAATTTGGGTGTCTGTCTCCCATTCCCACACAGCACCACTGGATCACCTCCAGTTAGACCCTCAGCTGGTACAAACCAGCTTTCTTGGATTGGCATTAGTGGTCTGACCCAGCTATGTGTCTCTTAGAGGGCCCTTTGCAGGGGCTAAACAGTGGACTTGCAGAGCTTGAGGAAGAAGAGATATCCCCTATTACTGTGCCCTGTTCTTATGAGCAGGTACATTTCCTTGGATGTCCCGATTCCCTCCGCTCCACCCCTCTGGTCAGGCAGCAGCACTTGAGCTCAAGGTGCTCACTCTCTCTTCTGATGCAGAGAGAGGAAAAAGAAAAAAAAATAAAACAAACCCATAAATCACCAAGCTAGCAAATGAAAATAAATACACTTAACAATATTTCCATGCCGCTTTTTATTATTATTATTTATAATAGTATTACAGAATTTTGTAAAATTAAAGTAAATGTCAAGCAAAATGTAATAATTTTCCTTGGGGTTTGGCACATTTGTGTGCCTGACAGTTTCACATTTTTCTTTATATCTGTGAAGACAGGAGCCTGACAGGGTTATATTTTGTTACCCGCTTTGTTCAATTTTGTCATAAATTGGAGCGAACAAAACAGGGAAAATACAGGCACCAAATTAATCAAAGAAATTACATTTTAAAGCACCTCTTACAAACATGTATGAAATAATCATACTGTGCCAGGAAACCACATGAAAACACCAACATTTTCCCCTCCCAAATACAAACACTCTGCCCCAAGAAGAGCAGAGACCTCACCCCAGGGCCATTAGTGTTACACACCCAGTGTTGCTCCTCAGCTCTCTTGCTTTGCAGAGCCCTCAGTGAATTTTTCTCCCATGAATTTCTCTCCCTGCACCTGAAGTTTATACAAATCTCAGCTATTCCATCCCCTGGCAACGAGCTGCACCTTTTAACACGATGGTGGGTGCTGGACATGGAGCAGCTAATTTGGGGTGCCAGCGCACGTGGCCACATCTCGACACCTTTCCACAGGTTGTGTTCAAGTTCACACCTTCATCTTCTCACTTGTGCTGCCACCAGCCCCCCTTGCAATGCCTGACACCGCCTGTCACTGCTGGGCCACTCCAAACCCTCCATTAGAAGCACAGTGGCTGTCCCTGATGTTTGAAAGGAGACATTTGCAGCAGGAAGAAGCACCATGCATAAAGAATTGCAATTTCCATGAGAATGACAAGGAGAAATGCGAAGGGAGTAGCAGGGCTATCCTCAGGCCAATCCTTTCTGCCTGAGTAAATTCGATTTGAATTCCTCTTGAAAGACCAGCTCTGCAGCACTTGGACTATATTGAAAAGGTCACTGGAGGCAATGTCAGACATACTCTCCAGCTGTACTACAAGTGCACTGATAGAGATTCATAACAATGTATTACTGCAGCTGGAGTTCCAAAGTGACTCTCTGAGGAATCCTCTTCACTCCTCTGGCAGTAGCAGACTATTCCATTACTCCCTGGATGGAGGTGTTCATGCCTTCCCTCCTGTTCCCCAAATGCTGAACTGGAAGCTCTTCTTGGATCTTGTTAACAGCTGGGGAGGATGGCTGGGGGGCCTTGCAAACTCTAAGCCCATTTCAGCCCCTGAAATGGCCACATTGATATTTCACTTGCCTCCTTCCTGCCTGTCTGGGCTTCACAGAGCACTGCAAAACCATAGTGGCAGAATGTGTGTAACACCAACAGCATCCCAAACTCACCTCTGGCATGGACAGAAGTATTATGTACTGCCAGAATTAGGCTTAAAACCTGAAATAGATGATGTTGTCCCTGCTTATGGCACAGAGTTGGATGTAGGAGATCTTTAAAGCCCCTACCAATCCAAACCATACTATGACTGTCTCCTTTCATCTCAAATTTAGTATTTTGCCCTGTAGCTCTGTGCTATGAAAACATGAATTTTCCCCTTTGCTGCTGGGCACATCCAGTAGCCTCACTGCAACAAGTCATAGAATCATAGAATAGATTGGGTTGGAAAAGACCTCCAAGATCATCAAGTCCAACCCCTGATCCAACTCCAATTACTATATCATGGCACTAAGGGCCACGTCCAAACTCTTTTTAAAAACCTCCAGGGATGGTGAATCCACCACCTCTCTGGGTAGGCCATTCCAATGCCTGATAACCCTCTCTGTAAAGAATTTCTTCCTAACATCTAACCTAAACCTCCCCTGGCAGAGCTTGAGCCCATGTCCCCTTGTCCTATTGTTGGTTGCCTGGGAGAAGAGACCAACCTCCACCTGGCTATAACCTCCCTTCAGGTAGTTGAAGAGTGATGAGGTCACCTCTAAGCCTTCTCTTCTCCAGACTGAACAACCCCAGCTCCCTCAGCCTCTCCTCATAGGACTTGTGCTCAAGTCCCTTCCCCAGCCTTGTTGCTCTTCTCTGGACCCGCTCCAGCACCTCAATATCCTTCCTGAACTGAGGGGCCCAGAGCTGAACACAGTACTCAAGGTGTGGCCTCACCAGTGCAGAGTACAGGGGAAGGATCACTTCCCTGCTCCTGCTGCCACACTGTTCTTGATGCAGGCCAGGATGCCATTGGCCTTCTTGGCCACCTGGGCACACTGCTGGCTCATGTTCAGCCTCCTGTCGATCAGCACCCCCAGGTCCCTTTCCGCCTGGCTGCTCTCCAGCCACTCTGTGCCCAGCCTGTAGCGCTGCAGGGGGTTGTTGTGGCCAAAGTGCAGGACCCGGCACTTGGCCTTGTTGAACTTCATTCCATTGGAGTCAGCCCATCTCTCCAGTCTATCCAGATCCCTCTGCAGAGCCCTCCTGCCTTCTGGCAGGTCGACACTCCCTCCCAACTTGGTGTCATCTGCAAATTTGGTGATGATGGACTCAATCCCCTCATCTAAAGTCCATATGCTCACCCATCCCAAGAGCTGGAGAGGGGCAACTTCATGCAGAGCTCAGGGCAAAGGGAGAGCTGAACAGCAGGGCCCTGGAAAGCTGCCACATTCCCCTGCAAATGTGGAAGTGGTTCAGTGGTAGATTAAGGGATTTTTTTCTCCCAAACTACATACACCCACCAATGTATGGCAAATATGCATTTTAAGCTTATTTGTGTTTTCATTGCTAAATACCATAATGGTCTCCAGCTGTATAGCAGGAGGGCCCATTCACTGACGTTTTACAGTTGAGTTTATTTTTTATTTTTTTTTCTTTTCTTATTGTATTATAAACATATTTCCTCTCATTTTGCTCTGTGCTTGTCGAATGTCTGATGTCTCCCATCACACCTGTTTTCTATTATTTGCCCTCCATTATTTTAATTCCCCATCTATTGTGCAGGTTCTGAAAATTATCTGATAAATCCCATTCTCTACTTTAAAAAAAAGCCCATGAGAAGGTTTTAATAAGTGAAATCTGCATTTTTTCCACATGGTGCTCAATGAAAGTGTCCGGTGAATAACCCCTGATTGTCAGGTGTTCCCATTCCCATCCTCTAAGAGGGGGGATAATTAACAGACAAACGAAGGTTTACAATTCTAAAAATATCTCAGAAAGATCATTTGGCTGCTTGATCAGGAGAAGGATATTTTTAAAACTGCCATTTGAGACTCAGCTGTATTGCTAATTAAATGAGAATTTCATAAAAATAATCTGAAAAAAGTCTCTGTTAATTGGACAACGACAATGAACAGACTTGCTAAACAGAGGCATAAACGTCAAACAATCGAAGAGGAATAATGAAGTGCTGTGTTATCGTGCAATGCCAGGCAGCCTTTATTTGAAGTTTTAACTTTTAGCAATGTTTTTTTTGTTTGTTTTTGTGAATGGCATCCAAAAATCTGCTTTGCTATCATAATTCCCGGGACTTTGATTGGGTGTGAGCAATGCAGGGGTAGCAGAGACCATGGCACTAACAGCATCCTTGCTTTAAGTCTTCTTGCATTCTGTTAACAGCTTTTGTGTTCTGCAAAGAATACGAGGGGGGAAACACATTAATATTGTATGGGTGTCATTCCTGCAGGATAGCAGTGTTATTGAATTAGTGATTTTTTTGTAATAATAATGACTTCCAGTACTGTATTGTACAGTAAAATACACGGGGTCAGGAAGGAACTCATGAGCCTGATGGAAGACTCCAGTACAGTTCTGTTGGTGTTCCTCAGTGTTTGGTTCCCATGTGCTGCACCTGTGCAGGGACCAGCACCTCCCTTCCCCACACACATTGGATAGAGACTGGTTGTGTTTTTCTAGGGGCAGACTGTACTTCTGCTAGGATGCTGATCCTTGGAAACCCACTGCTGGGATGCAGGTGCCATCCTAACTCCACAGCTGGTCATGGAAATTGGGATTCCTCAAACTGGAGAAGATAAGGGTCCAGGGAAACCTTATTGTGGCTTTCAATACTTAAGGTGTCTATGGGAACGATGGGGACAAACATTTTAGCAGTGCCTGTTGTGATAGGATGAGGGGGAATGGTTTGAGACTAACAGAGGATCGATTATATTAGCTATTAGGAGGAAGTGTTTTATGATGAGTGTCATTAGGCTCTGGCACAGGCTGCCCAGAGAAGCTGTGGCTGCCTCATCCCTGGAAGTGTTGAGGCCTTGGAGCAACCTGGTCTAGTGTTGGTGTCCCTGCTCATGGCACGGGGGTAGAACTAAATGGTCTTTAAGGTCCCTTCCAACCCAAACCGGTCTAGGATTCTGTGATCTTGCATAAACAAAAGGCTGGTGCCTTACAACCTCCACTTTGCTGTGCTCCTTCCTCAGCCCTTGGCACTGTTTCACAGCAGATGACACAGAGCTGCACGGAAAAATTTGCAGGAAAACCTTCATTCATTTTACACCAGCAGAGAGTTCTGAAACTGTGGCTGCCTCCTGCAATGTGAAACCTACCGTGCTGCCTTCGCACTCTCACAGCCCAGAGCGAGACAGTGTGAAGCAGAGACCTCTGCCTAAGCACAAAGTATCTCTTGGATAATCCACTTCTGTGGAAAAACCCAAACAAACCAGCTTTGTGAAAGCCCAATGTAATGAGAATTGACTGCCCTCCACGAGAAGCATTGATTAATTACTCTGCACTGGAAAAAAAAGACAACTACAATGATACACATTTTCCAACTCCAGCACAAACAAATGCTTCTGAGGCACAGAGAGGCTGGACTGAGAAATCTCATGGAATGAAGTCCTCTCCAGGATGGAGACAGCAGCCAGGTTTACTGGAGTGCAGCCAGATTTTGGCCAAAGAGACTTCTAAGGTTCTTTGAAGCAAGAACAAGTGTTTGAGTAACCTGTTGTAGTGGCAGGTGTCTCTGCCCATGTCAGGAGGGGTGAAACTAGATGGTCTTTAGAGTCTTTTAGAGCCCAAATCAACCTGGGATTCTATGATCATCTCCTGCACTTTTGGCTCAAGCTCAGTTTCAGATTTTCTAGAAGAGTTTCTTACGGGAACACGTACTTAAGCATCTGCCTTGGTTCACAGACTCTGAGGTGCCCTCTGGGGAACACCCTCACAGTTTCTGGTTTTCACTGTGCTGGTGGCAGTGCTCTGGCCATGCCACTGTGCTGCAGTCCTATGTCACCTCCCTAATTCATTTAGAGACCACAACAGAGATACTGACCAGGACAATCTCACCCACTCTAGAAATGGAAAAATCCCTGGAAAATGTTATTCCTGGGAGTTGTAAAAAGAAAAGTCAATTTTGCAGGGCTGGACTGATGTATCAAGATGAGAGTTGGAACCAAAAAGTCAAATGAAGGAACAGGCTACACATCTGGTTCAGCTGTGAGCATGCCAGGCCTTTCCCAGTAAGCAGTGCACATGCCCTGGGAAGGGAAAACATTGGAATATGTCTTCTGCTGACCTATTGGTCTCACTGGCTTTAGAGGTAGGGCAGAACTTACAGCAGGTCCCTTTTCAACTGTGAAATCCTTTTCCTTCAATTGCAGCCTGTTATATCCAGAGCCTACACTGTCCTCAGGCACTGCTGGGAGCAGCCCAGACTCTGCTCCTTTCTCCAACACAGCCTTTGTGTGACCTTAGTCATGTCACTTCATCTGTCTCCACAGCAATTCTCTTTTGGGCAATTTGCTTCTTCTAGGTGTGCTGGGAAGAAAAACACATTATAGGTGGTAAAAAGCCAGACAATTGGATAAAAGCAGAAGATAGATAGAAGTAAGATTCCCCCATGCCTTCAGGTGCCTGGTTCACTCTCTCCAGGGATGGACTGTGTAGGATTGTGTAGATGAGTTATTAGACTAGTTGATTCTCAGCTGCATTTGGGGTCTCCAGTGCCAGAGGTAGCGGCTGCTCTCTGGGAAGCAGATATTGCATGGAATAGGTTAAACAATGTTTGTATTTATGTACTATACACACACAAGGCAGGGAAGACAACTGCATCACCAATAACTTGCAAAAGTTATAAGTTAATGTTATTATGGTGCGTGCATGTCCCAGCACGTGGCCATGCTGGCTGCTCCTTGTTAGCAAAGGGAGTGGGTGCTTTACATCTCCCCACTGCTGCCACGCTGACCAGGGCCGGGGCAGGAGCACAGCTAGCAGGACCTGCCACATGTGTACACCTGGTCCAGGTGTGCCCATGCTGACAGCAGTACATCAATGGAGATTTTCCCTCCCACAGGAGATTTGGAGCTGGATTTAAAAACACAAGGAGGCAACCACTCAGCTCTTCTCCAGAGCCTTGGACTATGCACCATAAGGACCATGGGCCTTGGCCATCATCTCCTACAAGTAACTTATGGGACAGACTGTGGTCAGGTCGCAGCAAAGTGATTTAAGATGTGAATTTTTATGACATTTCTATACAAATGAGAGCTTTACTATAGACAGAATTATATGTTATGCTGGCAGAAACGCAAAATCGGTGTTAGTGCCCTAACTCTCTGCTCCTATATGAGTGATGGGACTTCTGAAGCATGGTCCTAGAAACTGCCACCACTGGGTTTCTTTCGTGCTTCAGGGAGACCTTATAGGTGGCACTTGTCAAATCCTGCCCAGTTCTGTGCACTGGGTTTCAGGGTTACCCCCGTGTGTGAACAGTGTGATGCTGACAGAAGTATCTCCATGCCAGTCTCACTGTGTCTGTGCCATATCCATAGTCTATTTGCTGGAGCTCCATACTGGGATACATGCATGTGTGTAGAACTCTATTGGTAAAAGCGCGTCCTTCTCTCCTCCCCTGCAGAGATCTATAGTTGTATACCCATTGCAAAACTGGTCAGCTCTGAAGCAGTTTCTCTTTTTACTTAGAAAATATTTGAGCTGTTCATACTCAGGCACTTTCAAAGGTCATGAAAGGTCTGCTGTGTAGGTGGGCAAAATGTAAGGTTCAACCCTCAGACAACCAGTCCAAGAAGCGTTGTGTCATGAAGACAATTTGTTGAATCCCTGTGGCACCTCCATTAGGTCAAGAAAACCTTTAACTCTGGCTTTCCTCCCCAGACATGCCAACATGGGGTTGGAGCCAACATGGGGTTGGAGCAGGGAGAAGAGAGAATGGAGGGCATGTGCCATCACTTCTCCAGCACTTGTTGCAGGAAGGATGACCCTTTAAGCAGCCAGTGAGTCCTACATGCCTGAGCCCAAGGACCTGTGACCGTGGGTTCTTCTTCCCACTTAGCCTCTGGCATATCGACCAAGTAATTCCAGTAAAAAAAAAGATCCTAATTGGTCTGTTTGGAAGGGCAGAGGTGGTCAAACCAGATCATGAGAGCAAAGGGGCTAAACTAGTTATCAAAGATTTTCCTAGCCCAGGGCAAGAACAACAAGCAGGGATGGATGGGAGGGTTAATTACAGCACTGGATGCCCAATATTTTCCTTTTTCTACTCTGCTGCACTCAGGCATTTCTGTAAGCAGTGCCTGGTGATTCTGGGCACAACCCACATCAGGAATTAATTGGATCTGTGGGCCTCAATTCTAGCACCCCTTTGAAATGTTCCCTCAGGAGATCATAAAAGGTGGGGACTGAGCAAAGCAGTAAGAGGCAGGTATAATGTGGAGAGGACCCTTTTGTTAATCCTGCTCTGCCTATCTTTCATTAGCACACCTCATTATGACATCCTACAGATTCGTGCTTTGGCTCTACTGGTGAGAGAAAAATGATGTCTTAATGAATGATGGTGCCTCGAGCTGATAAGGGCCTGCCCCTCGCTCCCACTGAACAGAGGCTGTGCTCAGCACCCTGTGTCCATCTGCACTTAATGTAATTGGATGAAACTTGTAATAGTTTGTTCACTCCAGGTGGGTACAAAAGTCACGACAAAAAATCCAGCGATAAAATATCAATTGCTGCCTCTTGTTCAAGGATGTAATTGTGGCTAGTGGTACTTGTGGAGCTGAGCATCCAGTCTGGATGGGAGGAAGGATTCCCCCTGGCACATAACAGCACAAGGCAGAGGTATCTTGAGCACAAGGCTGCAGAGGCCAGGCCTGGAGCAGGCAGCTCTCAAGACACTGGCACTGCTTTTAGAAACTGTCTTGGCTACTTGTGTAGCTTCATGTGGCTCAGTCCCAGTGCACTCATCTTCAGTGACTGTGAGGGTGGGGAGGCCCTGGCACAGGTTGCCCAGAGAAGCTGTGGTTGTCCCATTCCTGGAAGTGTTCAAGGCCAGGTTGGATGATGGGCTTGGAGCAACCTGGGATAGTGGAACATGTCCCTGCCCATGGCAGGGGCTTGGAACAAGATGGTCTTTAAGTTCCTTTTCAATCCAGACCATTCCAGGATTCCAGGATTCCTGCTGCTCCAGGAGGAACACCACTAGGATGGCCGTGCCGGTGCCTGCTCCAGCTCAGTGCCACTTCAGCCCCACGTGCCTCAGCCACTGTGTTTATAAAACATTTTCCCAAAGCCATTACTTTTATGCCCTGAATGATTACTTCATTTAGCACATACATCAGAACTAAAATACCCAATATTAGCTCATTTAACTTCATGCTCAGTGATGGATTAATAGTTTCTCTTTTCTGGAGCAAAGCCCAGTCCACTTCATCTGAGGACTGAGGAGAAATGTTCTTTGTCTCCTGAAGTCTGAGACATCTGCTGTGCTTTGCGGATCTGCTTGCCCACAAAAAAACCCAACCCGAGAATGCTTCAATATATATATAAAAAAACTACTAAAGCTATAGATCACACCCATTTCTTTCCTACTTTCAGAGCAGATGCAAAGGAAGCATATCAACAGTACAGTCAGCATAAGCCTGTGTCTCCTTTGAGGTTTCAGATCATCATGTTACAGTGGATATTGGTGCCACATACTATGGTGCATCATGGGCCACACAGGGAAATGCAGAGATTGAAACAGCTCCTTAATGGACAAACACAACGAGAGCAGACACCTGTGTTAGCCCCAGCCCAGCTGAGATGAGAGAATCCTGAGTGCTAAATATTCTGGCCAAAATAAAAACAATGGGTGAGTGACCAAACTGAAACGCTAGAGCTCTTGCTGTTCCTCAGAATGAGCAGAGATGTTGATCAGTCAGTGCAATGAGTGTGAGGAAACGTCCCCCTCTGTCACCCCCATGGGCAGCAGAGTTGTAGCAGGAAGCAAGGCTGGGTCTGTGGCATGTGCCAGGGACCAAACTGGAAGGCCTCACTCAGTCAAAACTGACACTTGGCTCCAGTGACACTTTCTCAGCTCCAGGATATCTTTCTTCTATAGAAGCTGTGCCTGATGAAGCCCATTTTCTTCCAAAGCATGGGGAGCAGACTTTGGTTTTGGAATGTTTTTTTCTCCTTTCTCCCTAAAACATCAGCTGTCGAGGAAGGGGGGCAAAGGAAATTGGGTATGGGAGCAGAGATGTTCCCAAACTTAAAGAGTCACTTTGTTATTGAGAGCTCTATGTCTCCACATCTTCTGTTTGGTCACAAAACGAGGATGCTACTGTCTTTCTGCATTGTGAAAAAAAACATGGAACAAGAAAACAGGGCTGAAATATTTCAGCCAGTCTCCCTGCACTCAGCAATTACTCTTTTTGTCCTCAGGAAGAAAGAGGCATGTACCATCTGAAAGTATTTAGAGCTGACTGTGTGGTTTCTACACACAGGATCTTTCAAGGTACTCCTCTCTTCTCATTTGGTGTCACAGGCAATTAAGTTCTTAAGAGGTTCTCTGTAGCATTAGCAGACCTATATGATACTCTTGAAAGTGCCTTTATAGCATCCTACAGATAAACTCCTTGCATCTTCCTTGGAAAGTAAAAGGCTAAATTACAAGACTGGAAGCCGACCAAATTCGTTTTTATGTACAATCCAAGTTGGTTGGGTGCTCACCACTGCTGCTCCCCCTCCAGCCGTGGCTCACCATGGGGGAGCTTCTCTCCAAAACTGAAGCCCCTTACCAGGAACTTCTCCCTAAAACCAAAGCCTGTTACCAGGGAGGGAAGGCTTAGTCCCACCTCTTTGGCTTTACCCTGTGCCCAGCTGTGGGGAGCATCCAGCTGCAGGGAGAGTGAGTCAGAGTGTCAGGGAGCACCAAGGTCTGCATATGCCCTCTCATTCAGCTCTAGCTAAGAGGAAGGTAAATATCAGAGTAAAAAGAGTAAAAAGAAGCAAGGAAGAGTCCATTCTTGGGACTGACCCTCAGCTGCTCCAGAAGTACATTTCTATTCAACGCTGCCATCCTTTCTGGCTGTAATGTATTTCCTCATTATGGTGAACATCCACATGGCATTTGTTTCTGGAATGACACTGCACAAAGCTGAGCAATAAAAATGCCTCTGATCTTCTAAGCACAAGGCTCCAGACAAATAAAGTCTGTAAACAGTTCTGCGCTCCAGGATGTTTTATGAGCTGGACTAGTGTTTACTCAGGGCTAAAGCTGAAAAAGTTCATTTCATCTCCTGGAAAAGGCACCATTCCTACAGGAGGCCTCATTCCTCAGGGGGTATTGCCATGGTCACTACAATCTAACTCTCAACTACCTTTTTTCCTTTGCTGCCTGCAAGTCGGTGTCATTCATTCCATAGTTCCTTCTCCCAGCAATACTTCTCTGATATTTAGAAATGCATATAAATGTCAGCAGGCCAGGAGAAGCCTGCAGGACTCTGCAGACAGCAGATAGGTGTGGAGTTCACTGGGATTGTGTTATGCTGAACCCTGAGTGCTGGGGAAGGGTGAAGCACTCCCCTCCCAGGGCTCCTTGGCTGCTCTGCAGGGATGTCTGACACCAGCCAGTGGCAGGAGGTGGACAGTGAGCGATGGCATCTCTCACATTATCTCCAGCAGTGACAATCTGACGTGTGCAGGTGGTGCTTGAAGCCAAAGCTGTGCAGGAGGAAGAGACAGACCCTCATTTGAAACCTCTATGTTGCAGTGAAAACTGGAGCAGAGCCACACATGTGAAGTGATGAGAACAGTACAAGGATCATAGAATCATCATGGAATCACAGAATGGTTTGGGTTCGAAGGGACCTTAAAGATCAGCTAGTTCCAACTCCCTGCCATGGGCAGGGACATCTTCCACTAGACCAGGTTGCTCAGTGCCCCATCCAACCCAGTCTTGAACACTTCCAGGGGTGAGGCAGCCACAACTAATGGCTCTGTTGAGGCTCTGAGATGTTACGGACCAGGCTGTACTCAGCTGAGGCAAAAAAGCCTTTTGCTCACTGCATGAAGGCACGTGGTTTTTTGAATTTTAGAATACAGCTGCCAGCTGAGGCACCTTCCAGATACAAAGGGGTAAGACCAGCATGACACTAAAGTTATCCATCCAGCCTGACTGCCTGACACTCATTCCCAGGGGCTGCCCTGAGGGGTGCTGCCTAATCACCACATGCAGGTGAGGAAGACTGAACATCTCACATCCCAAGAGACATCACCAACTGTTCCCAGGGGAAGAGACATCACCAACCTGTTGCTGTTGGGAAGAGGGTGGCTCAAAACCCATCAGGGTTGGATTGTCCAACCCGCTTGCCTTGTCCAGCTGAGTTTGTAACAAGACTGGAGATCCTACAGCCTCTGTGGGTCCCTCATTTGACATTTGACCATCTTCAGGGTGGGCACTTTTAACATCATATCTCACCAGAACTTCCCATGCTGCAATTTGTGCCTGTTGCCCCCTTGTCATGTCACTGTGCATCTTTGAGGACAGTCTGGCTCTGTCTTTTGTGTCCTTTGCACACCCTTCTGTTAAATGTCATCAACAGCAATAAGATGTCCCCATTTCCCTCCTTAAAACTATAGTTTTTCTCAGTCTCATCCCAGTACATTGACATCTTCTTGCAAGGGAAGCCCAAAACCGGCCACCAGACCTCCGGTGCTCAAGCACATGTAGGAACAGCTCTGGGATTCCTGTCCCGTGAGCAGCTCCAGCTGCACTGCACTAATTCATCACCTACCGGCGGGTGTCAGGAGCTCCTGGAAAAAAGCAGAAGTCAGAGAACTTTCTCGGCTGGTTCCCCTTTGACAGATTTCAAGCATTCACTCTCCTCTCATCTGGCTATTTGTGAGGGGTTCACATGTCTAGAGCCGCTCCATTAGAGCTTGTCTGCACTGCTGGAAAGCTTCATTAGTTCAGGACAGCGAGTGCATATCTACTGTTCAGAGGGAAAACCAGAGTGGAAGACAAGCCACGTTAGTTACAGCATGAGGGAAACTCATCAGAGCCAAGCTCAGCTGCAGACTTAGACTGACTTTATCTTCCTAGTGTCTTCACCTCACAATAGCACGAGCCTTTGTTACACAGGGGGGGAAAAAAAAGTGGTGATTTTTTTTGCTCTTACAGATTGTTTTGGGAAAGACCAAAAAAAAGGGTTTTTAGAGGATACCTGGAGCAAGAGGGAAGAGGAAGATGTCCCCAGGCAGCACCAACAGGGTGAGATGCTATTAATGCACTAACTCCATTGTCTGACCATGAATCCTTTCCTTAGGAAATTCCAGAAGGGTCCAAATTTGACACATGAAAGGAAAAAACTATTTTTAATAACTCTGGTCCAGGTCATCCTTAGGTTCAGTTCTTTGTTGCAACTTGTACCTGATGGGGTTTTGTAGGTTACATGATCACACCAGATGCTCTGGTCCTATGTCTTTAGCAATGCCCTTCACTTTTTTGAGCACCAAAACAGAGATCAGGGAAGGACAGAAGGTATGACTTTAAATGGAGAAAAAATGGGGGAGAAAAGGGCTTTTTGTAGGCCTGAATGAAAAATGGAAAGTTCCCAGGTTAGCCATCCTTTTGGAAACCTCTGGCCTCAAATACACTTTACCACTGATCTGTTTTAATTCCAGGAACAACACACTGAGCTGAGGCTTAGACCTTGGGCAAATTCCCCTTTTGGCTCCAACAGCAAAGATCTTGAGCTGAAAATGCCTGCTGCTGACAGCCTGCACCATGGCTGCATCCCAAACACTGCTGGCATAGCTGTGGTGGAAAAAATAAAATACACTTCATTCCCCAATGGTCATGCTGTAATGGCATGAAATTAGAAACTCTAATCAATAGTGCTTTACACAGCATGACTCTCATGTCAAAAGAGCCCATGGTTTACAAAAGAAGAGTCACAAATAAATATGAAAATCAAGGCTGTGAAGCATCAGTAATGAACTATAATTCTGTCAAGTAATCCCAGCCCACGATTCTGTTCACAAAACCTTCACTCACCCAATCCTTCCCTCTCCACACCTCCCTGGTCTTCCATCTCCACATAATTTTCCTGGTTTTATTTGCCCTTCGCACATGAAATGTTGCTGATTTGAGCGTGAGTGATGAAACTGGGGAGGGAAGGGCTGTGCTGCAGCTCTTGCTCTGCCTCCGCTTAGTTCTCAATACTTCTACCTCTCTGTTGCTCTGGAAAAGGCACCAACCTGCATCTGTTCACCTTGCTGAGACCGATGACACACCTTTCTTCTCAGGCATACCTCTTCCATTCCTACAAAATGTAAATGAAATGCAGATTATTATCTTTAGAACAACAGCAGATGTTAGAGTTATCCTATTTATATCAAGAATTATAGAGAGTTGTGCTAAGACCATTGTTTTTTGCTTGTACCAGCAACACTCCCAGAAGAACCACCAGGGAGGTAAAGTATTCAAAAATAATAAGCAGACCCCCAAAGACATGAAGGGCTGACAGCCACAGGGCTCTCTGTCTGTCATACAAGACTTCCGGGAGCTGGTAGCATTTTGTTCAGGGACAGGGTTTGGTTTTTTTCCAGCACTGCTTTTAAAACTCCTCTTGCCACGCACTGCTAACATCAGCACAGCTTGGCAGGTAGAGAAGTGCCCTGAAAATAGGAATTCTTGGAGTGAAGATTTTGTTAATTAGACCTTCTTCCTGCACACAGCTCCAGCTCTCCATGCAGCTCCTGTGGCAGAGATGCAGTGATTGACCAAGGGTGGGATGTTTTCAGGAGGAGAACAGATAACAGCTGCTTGAATTCCAGACATAAATGAAAGTCCTCCAGAAAGACCTGCCAAATCCAAAGGCACAAGAGTCAGTGGGAAAAAACCTTGTATGGCCTCAAGTGAAGCCCCCAATCTTTGTGAGAGGTGTCTCTGGCAGTTTCTGGGTCCTTTTCCTAATTGTGCCACTGAACCACATTACTTTGGTTACTTGAGTTACCTGCAGCCTTGTCTTTAGCACAGAAAAAGGTATTTCCCTTGAGCTGATACTATGGAAATCTCAATGAGGACGGAGAAACAGAGGTTTACACATCAAACCCATGGCCCAAAGCCCAGATGGAACCAGTAAAAACAAACCCCAGGGGACGACTCTCCATTCCAGACACGCCAAACAGGGACTGCCCTAGGTCCCCTGCAGGGACGGTGGCCTAGGTGACCTCTGGTGGTCTCTTCCAACTGTGCCCATTCTGTGATTCTGTGAATATCCAGGGAGAGCAAGGTGTTTTGGAAAGGGCACATCTGCTTTTGCTTTGTGCTGCCAAAATGCCTCCTGTAGAAGGTGCCCATGGCCCCATCAAAGGCAGGGTGCCATGGGCCAGGCCCTGCAGAGCAGTTCTCACAGCACTGCTTTAGCTCTCTCTCTCTCTGAAGAACAGTTGCTTCACTTCAGAGCAGTCACTTACATCATGTCACGTCTGAAAAGTGGGATGAAAGCCAAAAAATATGTCTCTCCCAAGCCCTCAATAAAGCCAGTGACTTGTGCAATACATGCAAAGCTTTAACTTGGGGAACTTCAAGTCACCAAGCATCTGTTAATCAGCAACGCGCCAGTCCCAGGGGATTGTGGGGATGTTAAAGGTTATCCTGCTCTCCTGCACATTACACTGCTGAGCTCCATTACACAACCAAAGGATGATTTCATGTGTGGCAAAGAATTTTTGATTCTCCGGATATTATTTTAGATGTGGTAACCCAGCTGCTGAATGCTGCTTTTCAGGTTAAACAAAACTTACAGCCAACACTCATTCTCACACTATTAATGAAGATAATCTTGCCCTGCAATTGACTTTTTTCCAGAAATAGCAGGAGAGGGATTTTCAAATCCTTTCAGGTTTGCAAAACGTTATCTCACTCTATTCCTTTAATCTCCTGATGCTGAAAGATGGATCTTTTTCTCTTATGGCTGGATGTACTTCCACACTTCAGCAGCAAACCATGAAAGGGAATCAGGCTTATGGAAAAAAACCAACAAAGAATTTGCAGTGTTAACATTTACTTGGGCTTGTCTGGACTTCCTCAGCTTTGAATTCCAACATGATTGACCAGACTGAACATTACACAGAAGAGACAAACAAAATGACAGGCTTTGTGTACAAAGGACTGCTAGGCAGGGGAAGAGACTGTGCTCTGCCCCAGGGTAGTGCTGGACAGGACAAGAAGTGGAAGAGCTCAAGGACAGACAGGGAGAGAGGTAGGTTGGACTGGGGAAAAGATGCTTGCAGTACTACAGCACCAGTACTGAGCACTGAGATACACTGTGGGGTCTCAAGGGTCAGTTTTAACAACATCTTGAGCAAATAAGACAGAGCCAAAGTTTATCCATCCCTAGAAGTGTCCAAGGCCAGGTTGGACGAGGCTTGGAGCAACCTGGTCTACTGGAAGCTGTTCCTGCCCATGGCAGGGGGTTGGACTAGATGGGCTTTAAGGTCCTTTCCAACCCAAACCATGCTGTGGTTCTATGATTCTATGATGCCAGCTCCCTGGAGGAAGAAGGTGACCCGGAAAATCTCCTGAGGTCCCATTCACTTTTTGATTACTAGGAAAACCCACAAATAAACAGCACAGCTACAGTAAAAGGCAGAGCAGAGCATTCCCTGAGCAATTCCTCCTCCTGAATTCCAGTGAAGGCACAATTCATAGCCTGCTTTTTCATTTCCATGAATCTCAATTGTTCACATAATAATCACAGAAGTATTTAATAATACAAAGCATATGGGCCAGATGTTCAACTGGTGTAAATCAATAGCACTCGGGAAGCTTTAGTGGTGCTGTGCTGGCATAATCACGTGAAGATCTGGTGCTGCATTTTTAAGGTGGCTCTCTGGATTTTAGTGCCTTCTTATTGCTTCCACTAAAACCAAGTCACAGAGTTTATTGCCCAGCTAAAAATGGCCACCTCCCACCAAATACTCATAGTCGAAGATCAAAAACCCAAAGCTCAAAATAGATTGACTTAAGATCACTTAAAAGCCACTGGTCTGGCTTCTGCTGGCCATCATCACAAAGTTTTATCATAGCCACATACTTCTCCATCTGACCTTACCCTGTCTCAGGTGGGGATAGAAAGCACTCACTTGACCAGATACCTTGTCTTAGTCTCATCAGCTGGTGTGGGAGCTCTGCTTTATTTACTTATCACTATAAAAAAAAAAAAAAAGAAAAAGCTTTTAATTCACTTCCTCCTGGGAGTTTCGGTGATGCTCATTGATCCACTCTACAAGTACTTCACAAACACTAATGTATCCAGTGAAACTCTCCACTAATGTCTTCCTGAGACTTGGCACGAAACTGCTCATTTCTGATGCTGTGCCCTTTTACAGTTGTTTTGCTTTGCTACCTGTTTCAGAGTCACTCCAGGGCTCATTAATTGTTCATCCTTTGTCCCTTGAAAATTTTCCTTGAATCTTTCCAGTCGCATGTTGGACACTGATGTGAAACAGACTTCAATTTGTGGGCCTTCACACCTGCAATGATACTATTTGAACTGACTGTGGCATTACCACTTGCACATGGATCTATGTAATTGAACTGAAAAGCTTTGCAAGATGTATTCATTGGACTTCTGATCTCATTTGTTAGACAGCCTGAGAGAACAGGCAATTTCCACTCCTCAATTTATGACAACTGGTCATAGTTACTTAAATGGAATAAAATAAATCCTGCAGCATGTGTCCCTTCTGGAAACCAGGTTGACAACTGTACCCAGAAGAGAATTAAATTGCCCAGTGACAGTACTGTATTGAATGAAATATATATATATATAGCAGAAAGTCATGGTAAAGTTTTTTGTGGAGGTTCCCAGGTTAATATTCCTTCTGCTAATGTGACTCCCTGATTGAGATTCGCGCAGATTTCAAGAAATTGTATGGAGACTATGCAAATAAGCTGGTCTGCAGTTGAAAATAACTTATCCTTGTGCTAATTATATTTGGGGCTAAGGTGTGACCTACTCCACTTCCATAACTAGGCCTAGATTTTCAGCTGTCAGTGACAGCTGGATTTTCAAAAGACCTGCAGACCAGCAAGGCTGGGCTCTTTGGGCAGCACAGTGCACACGGGAGGAATTTCACTGACCACCCAACCCCAACCATCAGCCCTCAAAACACCATTCCCAAATCAGTAAATCTCCTTTCTTTCATTCCACATAACAAGCAATTTGGGATTTTTTTTTATATTTTTTCTTTTTTTTTTTTTTTTTTGTCTTGGATAGAAATTCCAGTTATCTGGAAATCAAAGCAGCTGTTTCTAGACTCAACCAGTTTTAAAGCTGAGGTTTGTACTGTGGTCCACACATCTCCCTGTGGACGACAAGCTCAACCTGGCATCCTGCCATAATACCCAGTGTGGGAAAGGCTGAGGAACTGGGAATTTGTACTCATGTGGGATACTGCAGCAAGAACTCCAACTGAGGAGCCCTGTCTTCGTTCACTCCACATGCTGAACTGGCTTTCAGTTTGGGTCCTGAGAGGAGTATGAGCTCCAACAGACAAGGCTGTTTGAGTACACCTGCAGAGCTTGGCCTAAAAAGAGGCCAGGTCCTTCTTCCTTCTAGCCCTGCTCTCTTTTCCACTGGCTTTTTCCTCTCATGAAAGTAGCACATTCCCATCTAAAGTGTGCCAAGTGACCTTCTGCAGGGTGAGGAACTGGTCCTGGGTGTATAGCAGTTGCCACGCCTATTAATGTTCTGCTGTGTGAGAACACTAATGTGGATTTATGAGATTATTTTAAATCCAAGCTGCACATTTCTTTATATCAGTATTCTTTTCCTGTACAAGAAGAATTTGCATGAATTCCCAGCAGTAGAGAAGAGCAACATCAAAAAAATAAATTAAAAAAATTCACCAATTCATCATGGAAGTGTATGTCCAGTTGCTGGCATTGTTCATTTTCCTTGCAGAGCCAATGCAGACACCAAGGAAGAGCAGATCCTCAATGTAGCTTCCAGAGAATCCCACTCACTGGTGCTGGTTGAAGAGCCGGCCCTGCATTAACACGTTTATTCCAGGAGTTCTTCAAGGAACCCAGATAGTTTTGGCAAAGAATGCCAACTCAGACAGTGATCCTGCAAATATTTAAGCACTGAGCACTGTTGCTGTTACAGGTGGTGTTCTTGGCACCGAAAAGACCTCTTACAGCAGTGGTGGGGCCAAGGGGACCTTTCGAGGCTAAGACCTCACAGAGCAAAGACATCCACCATTTGGGTTTTAATAATATGGGAATGTGCATCACAGGCAGCTGGCTCCTGAGTTTAGCAGCAGAGAAACAGGCAATGGATTGGCATGGAGATCCACTGCCTTCCTGGTGGGTTTGATCCTCCAACACATCCGGGGAGTGTGACCCATCCTGCTCTGCCAGGAGCTCCCACTCTCCCTCTGCAGGTGGGGAGAGGAGCTGGTGCCCTCCTCAGCCACTCTATATCTGCTGGTGGCTTTTGCAAATGGGAATTAGGACCCCAAACCAGTGAAGTGCTTTAATCCAACATCACTTCATTGCTGCCCACCAAATGACAAATGACATTAACATGATTTTTATAGCTTCAGACAGTCCAGCTGCCCACATGAAAACTTAAAGATATATTTTGACCCTGTCTTGTCTACATTTGTGAATGGTTCAAACACTTGCCATCCTGGCACCATATAACTCAAACTGCCACTGCCCCAGTGATGTATTTTGAAGAGAGACCATTCTCACGCTGTACTATATCAGAGGAATGACAGGCCCTTGTGGTGTACATCAGCAGGAAGGTGACACTCTGCTTTTGTGTTTTAAGGGCTCCAAGATATATCATGGAAAGTGCTGTCTGATTCCTGGAACCTGGAGGCAGGCACAAGGTGTTATTGTCAAAATAAAAGAGAAAAACTGGGGCAGATTTTGAATCTGACTATCCCACGATGATAGCAACAGGCAGGGGGTCATGGAGGCATTTTCTTCTGGCAGATTGGGATGTTTCCTTATCACTTTATCAGATCAGCCCAAAAGTGTGTTCCTAAAGCTCTATTTCAGAAATTATCTTTTGCTTAAATTTTACAATATTCTTCACTCCACTGGGCTTTCAGTGGATTTGCACATGTTTAATTTTAAGCATGTATTTTGCTGCCATGCTACCTAGGGGTAGTAATCTGGATTTTATAAGGCTGAGCTTAGTTCAGTAAAGTCAGAAGAAGAAAAGAACACGGAAATAATTCAGCAAAGGGCAGTAAAAGTATGTGATGAAAGGACACAGTTGCTCACTCACTGATATTTTATATATCCCATGGCATCAGAGGCACTGATTCCAGCATATGCTGAATAAGAATCATGAAGCTGTAGGGGCTCCACCAGTCCTCAGCAGCAGGGGAAAGCAGAGCTGGTGACGAAGTGAAAAGAGGGAAATGCAAAAACTCACATACCTGTGCAAGGTGCAAAAGTAATTGTGAAATAAAAGTGATTGTGAAATGAATTTAAACTAGAAAAAAATGAAAGAGAAAAAGAGAGAAAAAAATCTAGGATTCCCTAGAGGACCCAATTGTGGGGCAGTTCCAAATCCTCAAAGTCAGATTTCCTATTTTAGAGCATCACACCCAGGACAATAAGCATGGTAGGTTTATAACCCACCCAAGTGAAACAAGAGTCCTGGCCAGAGCTGGAAGTCCCTGTTCCTAATTCCATCATTTATCTACTGGCTCAGGTTCCATCTACACAGATTTAAAGCCTCGCACTGGCTCCTAAGGCTATGCTATATAAAATTTGATTGTTACATTCAATGGGCTCTAATAAATTAAATGAACTATCAGTAATAAGTTCACAGACAACACTATCTTTTTTCAGTAAAGTATACTTCCTTAAAATATACCAGCAGTATCAAATATAACTAGATTTAATTTCATACTGAAGAGTCTGTGAATATTCATTTTAAAATAGTCACCAAGGCCTAATTTTAATTTGTGTGATGTTTCTGCTAATACCAATGCCTACTTAAAATATCCATTAAAAAGCCTTAAGAATATTAACTGGGAATTCTTACAGAAATGCACTAGAGTTTTATGTTTTGAATTACCATTACAGGCTTTTTGGTTTAACTCCTGTTAAACAGACTTCATTATTACAAGAATATGTGCAAATTAAAAGAAGCCCATTGAAATCTAAAATTCCATGCTAAAAAGATTAGGGATATTTGAGTTATTTTTCTTCTGAAAGAATAAATGTAATAAAATGTGATAGGGAGTAAAAACCAATAGTTAGAAACACTCACAAGATTGTCAGGGGCTAGACAGTGGTGAGAATTTTCTAATGAGCTTCAGAATAACAGGCTTCATACAAGGAATCATTTCCCTTGTGTTTTTCTGCCTCCCATCACAAAGACATCACATTTATAAAGCCTTTGTCACAGATCTTGTTGGTAAACCATTCTATGATTCCATGATCTTCACCTGGCTCCAAGGTGCAGGCAGGGATGTGCTGGGTCAGGGAAGAGACATGGTCCTGACATGGTTTAAGCCCAGCCAGCAGCTAAGGACTCTGCAGCAGCTCTCTCACTGCTTCCTCAGTGGGATGGGAAGGAGAATCAGTAGGGAAAATGAAAACTTGTGGTTTGAGATAAGAATTTAATAATTAAAACAAAGAAAAATAAAATAGTAGTAATAATACTAATGATTATAATAATAATAATTGTAATTAGAAGGAGAGAAAGAGAGAGAGAGAGAGAAACCCCAAGGGAAACAAGGGATGCACAATACAGTTGCTCACTACCCTCCACCCCGTGCCCAGCCCATTCCCCAGCAGTGATCAGTGTCTCCCAGCAACTCCCCCCAGTCTCTATATTGGGCCTGATGCTCCATGGTATGGAATATCCCTCTGGCCAGTTTGGGTCACCTGTCCTGGCCATGCTCCCTCCTGGTTGTTTGTGCATCTTCTCATTGGCGGAGCATAACACACTGAAAAGTCCTTGATTTAGGGTAAGCACTGCTCAGCACCAACCAAAACATCAATGTGTAATCAGTATTATTCTCACACTGAACCCAAAATACAGCACTGCACCAGCTACCAAGAAGGAAAATGATTTCTATCCCAGCCAAACCAAGACCAGTCCCGACTGACACCAGCTGGGTTTAGCAGACCTGGACACCTCGAACTTGCTCTCAAAACCTGGCTGCTGAGGATGGGAGTGAAGGTGCACAGGGCTGGATCTCTGACAGGACATCTACCAGGCTTGGTTTGGCACTCTGCACTGGGCTGGGCTTCCCCCTCCATCAGGGAAATTCCACTGCCCAACAGCTTGTCTGAAGTCGGGCTCATTCCACAGCCCTGGAGGGAACTGGAGCCTCTGGAAGGATGTCCCCTGCTCCAGCACTACATACATATATATGTGTCTATATGGTGAAGCTCACTCTTAGGCCTAAGGGGCAGTGAAAGGACTTCACACGGAAGCAAGGCACTGCAAAATACATTTCTCCTTCATTTGCTTTGGCTCCCAGCTGCTGTATTGATCCCCTTGGCTTCTAAATAGCCTTCCATTCAATATAGTCATCAATGAAAAGTCTCCTACTCTCATAAATCACATGAATATTTACGCTGCCTTGTGTAAAATACATCTTGTAGCCTACCAGGTGCTTCATGTCCCTGTTCCCTGTCTGGTTACTTTTGTCCCTCTGTTTACCGGGGGGCCTGGGGCAGCCCCTGACCCTTCCCTGGGCTCCAGGCAGCCACAGCCAATTATCTGTGCTAAAACTCTTCTGTCAAGCTGCCAAATCTTTTGCATTAATCCTGAAAATTACAATTAATGAGTGCTAAGAGGATCTTTTCACCTCTGTGTATGGCTCTATTCAGTTGTACTGATCCCTGCTGCTCCATCAGCATCCGAAGCCTCTTATGGTCACGGCTTTTGGCTCTGGGGCAGGGCAAGGCACTCAGGGAAGGGGGCTGGTGGCAGAGGGGCTTCTGCCTTTTCTTGCTTGATGTCCTGTGACAAGGATGCTCCACACTGAAGATAGGAGAGACCTGAGTTAGTAAGAGCCCACGGTCACCAGGGCATGGATGTCCCCTCCATGTGAAAGGTCGTGTCAACAATTCAGGAGCTTGAAGTCGTTAGATTTTCTGGGATCTGCCAGAAGACGGGGTTGATGATCAGACTGCATGGGGTCTACGGCCCCACCCTGGCTGGCTAACCAGATGACTTGAAACAACTTCACTGAGGCTCCAGGAGTCAAATTCTCAAGTTACTAATGCAGCTACAGAGATGCAGCTCTCTGAGGACCAAAAATTTTAAAATATGGTATTTTTAGTGATTAAGAACCAGAACTGGGACTCTCATTGACATACTAATGTTATTTCTAGATGTGAATTAGGGATCTCAATCATGTCTGGATCAATTAATCCTCTGACTGGGCATGGTGAAATGCCTGCAGTAATCTTTAAGATTTGAAGAGAGATCTGTTCATATTTTTTAGCATGGACTGGTTGCTATTCCCTCACAACAATCCCACCTTCACCTAAGCTGTCGAACAGTTCCAGGAAAGGTTCTCATTCTTGATTTTTTCCCCTTGCTTTGACCAGCAAACACCTGAAGTTGTTTAACCTTCATCAAGCAGTCAGTAACTGCCCCAGCCAGGCAGTCACTGGCTCTGCTCGATTCACCACTCACAGAAACTACAGTTCAATGGGTTGGTAGGTCTTGTGCTCCTGCTTTCACAAACCTCTTCATTGACATTTCCTCTTCAGGACTATTTATCTTTTTTCTCCTCTGTGTGTTCACTTTAGTCTGAATTTATACAAACCACTTCACCGTGAATGGAGCATTTGTGCATTTCCAGTGTTTCAATTCCGAAATAACCCTGCAGAAATCACTAGAATTACACTGGGGGAAAAGCAATGGATGTCAACGGAAAAGCAAGGTTTGTTTCTTTATTCCTTAGAGAGGAAATGTTAGATAACTAACTGCTTCCCTGACTTAATAATTTCCACTGTCTTCAGTCAAATGATTTTCCATTAGAACTAATAATAAATCTACCTTGTAATTACTAGATTTAATCTATAAATAATATATAATATATATTCAATATATATTATCCTCTATCCTTGATATATATTATCCTCTATGAGGTTAAGCACTTCTCCCCTCACTTTAGATGCTCTTTAAATTAGAGGATACAAACACAAACCAAAAATCAGAGTAGCCCAAGTATCTACTACCCCAAGCAGATCCCCTTCTGGAGAGGTCTCTGTCTGTGCAGGTGGACAGATGCCTGTGTGGGACACAGTTAACAGGGTTAGCTGGGCAATCAGCATCTGGAGCTGGGCAGGAGTGTACATCCTCATGCTTTGCATCCACACCAGTTCAAGCACTTAATGGACTTCTAATCTCAGCTGGGGACCAGTGCTGCTGTCACATAAAACTTTAATGATTTCAGGGCAAAGGGAAACTTTTCACAGTAGTAATTGCTGACGTTAGAAACATCAGCTCTGTCCATACACCACACCCAGTGCTGCCTGCAGGCTCAGAAGTGCCACAGCAGTGCTAGGCCAGTGAGAGCTCTCAGATGCGACTGCACCAGCTCATCCCACATTAGTTTGGTGATGTCCACACTGTCATGTGCTGTGTGCTCCTCACACACCTACCTAGGTTTTTTAAAATTAATTAAATAATTATATATATACACACATATATATATATGAAACTATTAAAATATTAATACAAGATTAAATCTCAAATCTGGTACAGGTAATGGAGGCTTTGGTAGGAAAAGATATAAGACATTCAGTGTCAGTGAACTGTGTTGATCTGAAACTTATGAATAACCTGCTCTCAGCTCCCACCTTGTCTGGTGGCATCTGGCACTGATGTGTTGGCAGTAGTGGAGTCATCTGTTGGGGTCACAAATGCATGGTAGGAGAGCTGAGTGATTATAGAGAAAAGGCCACATAGAAAAAGCAGTATTCTAAGAAACTGGATTTGCAGGGACTCCAATACTAGATCTCTGTGGGAAATAGGTAGGGTGGTGTACAACTGAAAGATGTTGAGATTAGAAAGGAGCAGGAAGGACAGCAGCAGTATCTCACATGTACACGGTAGTGGGGCTCATCTCAAAAGCAGCCCTGTCATTATAAAATTAATTTTGTGCAACTTGCTATGAAACAGTGATTTGGCCCTTCTCAGGTGGAGATCCCAGAAGTGCAGTGGCTTTTTAACCATTGAAGATCAGGTGACAGCAGAAGGAAGAGGAGAAAACAGGGTCCATCTGGAACTGCTGGATCCTGGGGAAGGGTGACAGATTTGGCCAGTGGCTCCTGAATCCAAGTACCACCCTGGCAATGGGACCCAGGGTGACCACAGGGTATGGGATGGATTTAACATATCCTTTGATGCCAGAGCCCTTCTCAACACAAAGCATCACTGTTCCTACTGCTTCCAAAGAGGTCAGTGCTGTCCCTAAGATCACCAGCCTTCTTTAGCTTCTGGCACTACTTTTTTTTGGGTTGTGGGTAATTCTTCCTCTGAGAGGGCAAAATTGACTCCTTCCTGCGAGCACATTAAAAAGGCATTTGTGGATGAAGATAATGCTGGGATAGTGGTGCTAATAAAATCAGCAGAGAAACAGCATTTAGCAGCTGGGAGAGGAGGGAAGCATTTTTTCAGGAACACACAGGCTCCTGCTTTGATATTACATTCAAGCCAAAGCAAGGGCATTTTTTAAATTCCCAATAATTCAAGTTTCTTTTTAAGTTACCAAGCCTGGCTGAGCTCTTAAAGACAACAGATCTTGCTCCTGGGGTTGGCTTTCCTAGGCAATTGCAGCTCTGCTCAGAATACTATTTAAATACCAATTATTGTAATTCTCGGCAGAAATATTACAGGCATTCAGATTTTTTTCTTAACAGCCAAAGGGAGACATTTCCAGCATCTATCAAACCTCTTTTATTTTAATCCACATTAAAATCTCTTTCCAGAAGGACTGGGCAATGGAGCATAATTTATCATTATAGTTTAAAGATTTGTCAGTGCTGCCCTGTGCCAAGCCAACCTGTCTAGAGAAGCCTTTGGGGAGCAGGGGGGATGGCTGGAGAGAGCAAAGGGTGCTGCAGCCAAAAAGTAATGGAGTGTGGATAGGCAGGAAGCAGTGGAAGCAATATCCCATGCTTTCCTGCAAGGGGCAAATTCCCCATCTCCCACATTGTGGGGAAAACACACAAATCTTCCTTTGATTTTATGGTGGAAGTGAGCAAGCAGGGCACACCTTGGGACTGAACTGGCAACCAGCTGGCATCATATCAGTGAAGAGCTCCTGCTGACAGGATGGAGCCTGTCCCTCTGGTGACCCTTCCCTAGGCCCTGACAGCCCTGCTGACCCCACTTGTGAGGAAAAAGAGAGACACTTGGTACCTTGTCTGTTGAGACCCTGGGTCTGGCCAGTCTTCAGAAGGGCAAATGGTTCTCCTGCTGCCAAGAGTGATCACACTGCATGACAAGACTGCTCCAAAGCTGTCATTTTTATTTCCTTCAATAGTCGTCGTCATACTGGGGCAACTGTGATGACTGTCCTGGCACGACCACGGAGTCAGGGTCCTGTGGTGCAAGTTTGAGTTGTTATTAACAGCCAACACCCTGAATTGAAAAGCATATGTTAGAGAAGTGTTGTTGTGTTATATAAAAAGAGATGTACTCCTGGCTCACTCCTCAGCCCAGGTGGCTTGATAGATGAAGGGCAGCAAAGGAGCTTGCCCTGTTCCCTGTACCTGTGGAACTGCTGCTTCCCAATCCCAGCACGACTTTGGTTCCTGAAGGACACGAGGCGTGTGTCTGAGCTTTCCACCTTGCCCTCTTTCACTGCCTCTTCCCCCAAACAGTTTCATCCAGACAGATAATCTCAACCAAATTTGGCAGAGGTAGGAGTTAAATATGAAGCTTGTAGAGGTTTTGGGGGAATCAGGGCAATGGGGACATCCCCAGAGGATCCCCACAGAGGGATCAACCCAGAGGGTGGGTGCTGTGCATGGGCCACAGAGCACACCCATCCTGCCCACCCCTGTGGGGGCTGCACCTCCCACAGACCTGCAGGGACGTGCTGCCAGGGAGGGAGTGGGATGTTCACCAGCACAGGAGGTTCAAGCTTTGCAGGGAGGAAAAAGGCCTTCCAGACACAGGGGCAATTGCAAAGTGTGAGGGAGGGCAAGGAACACAAATCCCTGCTCATGCAACAACTTGTTATTTTAAATGCCAGAGCAGCCAGAACTGGTGAATGCTAGTCCTGCTCCTGCCAGAAAACCCATCAGCAACCCCCTCCCTACTCCCAGCACAGAGAGACTGGTGCCTGTGCTCTCAGCCACTTCCCAAGATAAGCAGAATCTATAGCTCAAGTCAAGCTAAAAACTGTCTCTCTTCCTTCCTCCTCTTTCTTCAGCTGCACCCATTGTAAACGGAGCACAGCTGTGGTTCTGGCCCTCAGACTGTATAGGAGCTATAGCAAAGTGCTTAATGTATTCTTAGCTTTTAAAATACTATTCATCAGCTGCAATCGAAGAAGAGAGCCAGCATCATGTTGCCAGCCAAATTAATCACAGCTCCCCCACTCCCCCCTCCACTCACACAGCCACATTGTGCGCATCAGTGGTGGTCCCAAGACCACGGTTTAGCAGACTCTGGAAAAGGCCAAGGTGGTAAATGTAAATCCTGGCTGCTCTTAATCATGTTTGTAATGACCATGTCATCAATCATACTTGTTCTCAAGTGCTCAGCAACCACAGCCCAAGGGTATATTTTTCAAAGAATTCAGTTTAGTGAGGTCTCTCAAAAGCTGGGTCACCATAATTCCTACTCACATGGGAGGAGGGTTTCCTCTGACTTTCTGGCACTGACAGTGCATGGAGTCTCAGCGTCTCCCTACCAGCCTGAATGCAATGAGTAAAGTCAATAAAATTTATGCAACTGAAAATTTCACTGACCTTTAGAAGAAAACAAGATAAGGAAAAACAAAACACATCAATAGAACAGATTGGGAAAAACACAGTACTTCAGCCATTTCCCTAGTCTTGCTATTTTTCACTGGGGACATGGTCAAAACACTTCAAATATCCAGGCTTTCAAACTTCCTACAAATGTTGGAACACTGAGAACCGAAGAGAATTTTAGTAGTTACAGATTTTTCCTACGGATCTCCAAAGGACTTGAGACCTTCTGGCTATAGACACATAACACAGAGATCCTCATGTGAAACAACCCACACACAAGTGGTAAACATCCCAAATTCCCAGAAACATTATAAAATGAGCCACATGCGAGTCACCAGACCAATTCACCTCCTGTGACTGGGTCCTGTCACCACCTGATGGTGCAATCGTGCCCTATTGCAAAGCTAACTGTGGAGCCCATCCATGAATATATTGGAGCCATTTGGTGGTTCTCCCACGTGTCAGTGGTGCAGAGCTGTAGCAATGATTGCATTTCACACCCCAACCAGAGCTGAACAGGACCTGTTTGATGCCACGGGAGGAGCTGATGGAAGCTTTAACACTTCAAGGAGAGTTCAAGACGATTTTACGGAAGCACGCCTTGGGGAAATTGAAATGTCAAGCATAATTTGGCACTTGAAACATGAAGGAGAGAGGCTTTGCATTTGTTTTCATCTGCATCTTCCCCTCCTCTGAACTGTACATGCTCCATTTCCTGCTCTTCCCTGAGCTTTCATTAGGCAGTGCTGAAATCTGCTGGATTTGTGGGATCTCCAAGGATAAAAAAGTATCTGGCATTAACCTGCTCTGTAAAAGTCAATTTGACATGTCTCACTATTCTTCCATTCTTGTTAGGGAAACTAGACCAAAACAAGCTTTTCCCCTGTTATCTTTCTTTTCCCATCCGTTTATTTGATCTTTCATGTAAGACTCGAAGCTTACTTCTCACTAGTCCAACTCTTAATACATGAGGGTTCACCTGAAAAAAAATAAATAGGCTTTTGATCTGAGTTGCAATCTCAGAGCTGGTCTCTGGGGCTGCAGACACTCCACCAGGGTCTGAGCAGGCACCAAGCAGGAATGAGGTGGTCAGAAAGGCTGGGAAACAGGGGAGCCTCCTCTCCCCCCGAAATAGAAGTGCTCTCATAGCTGTCAGCATGAGAAGGAACAACAGGAGCTGGCAAACAGGCCTCTGTTAGGTGCAGCTCCTGGGAAAGCTGATAATGTGTTCTCAGGAGATAAATTTTTTATTCTCCCCATCATCTGAGTAATTTCTGGTGAGACAGACCACAGAGCCAAATCTTTCCCACAAGGATTTTCCATGAGGCAATGCTTGCTTGATGTATGGGGAATTTCTTGCACCAATTTTGTAAGTTTAACTGAAGTTCATATTTAGAGAACAGTCAAGAGCTTTCAATATTATAGAAACACGTAATATTGGAGTAACTTCCTTAAAAACATTCTCATTGTACAGCCTTTATGAGATACAGCTTAGCCAGAGAAACACAGAGTCACACCAATATAAGATATTTCAACTTTTAAAGAAAAAGTTTCAATCCACTTGATACAAGGGTTTAGTTTAAAGGGGTTGGAATTGCAATTTTTCAGGAAATTTTTGTTCAAAATTTTTTACATGAGGATAAAAGGGGTTTCTAAGAATTCCCTACAAAGTAAAAAAATCCATTTACTGTAAGCCTTGGAGGTGACCTTCAGTGACCAACACCATTTCTGTCTTTGACAAGGAGCTGCAAGGTGCAGCACATTTAGTGTGAAATCCTGCCTAAGTTTTGCCTAAAAAAGAGGCAGCACAATCAGCAAAATTTTCCTTTTAGCTCAACAGGACAATTTTAGGAAAAGTCACCTTAACGCCCCCTTGAAGACCCCTTCAGAAGCACCTGAGCAGCTCTTTTCACATGGGGTGCTGTTTCCACCAAACAATCTGTGGTTTTGCATGGCTCCAGCTGCAGGAGTGACTTATTTTGGGGCTACCCTGTGTCACTAGATGCAGAGGCTTTATACCAATGACCAGTTTATGTCAGTGAAAGCAGATTGGATTTGAAACAAACCCCATTGATTTTCCTTCACCACTTCACTGTAGCACTGCCACCAGAATGAATGCACAGCAAATGAACCCAGGGCTCTTCGGTCCTCTCTGAGCAGGGGAACGAGGCAGAGCCATCATTACCTGAATGTCAGGGCTCTCCTGCAGCACTGCTGGCAGCTGCTGTAGAAATACCAGGTTTAGGGCAGTGGAGCCAGCAATGCACTGGGCAGCAGCTCAGAGCAGCACCAAGGTTTTGTCTAAGTTATAGAATCCCAGAATCCCAGAATGGTTTGGGTTGGAAGGGACCTCAAAGCTCATCCAATTCCAACCTCCCTGCCACAGGCAGGGACACCTTCCACTAGACCAGGTTCCTCCAGATCCTGTCCAACCTGGCCTTGGACACTTCCAGGGATGGGGCAGCCACAGCTTCTCTGGGTAACCTGTGTCAGGGCCTCCCCGCCCTCACAGAGAACAATTCCTTCCCAGTATCCCATCTCTGCCCTCTGTCAGTGGGAAGCCATTCCCCCTTGTCCTGTCACTCCATCCCTTGTCCCCAGTCCCTCACCAGCTCTCATGGAGCCCCTTTAGGCCCTGGAAGGGGCTCTCAGGTCTCCCTGGAGCCTTCTCTTCTCCAGGTGAACACCTCCAGCTCTCCCAGCCTGGCTCCAGAGCAGAGGGGCACCAGACCTCAGAGGACCTTTATGGTCTCCTCTGGACCCTCTCCAACAGGTCTGTGTCTTGCTTGTGCTCAGGACCCCTAACCTGGATGCAGTACTCCAGATGGGATCTCACGAGGGCAGAGTAGAGTTCTACCAAAACCACAGTTTCAGGGTGTTTCTGGAAACAAGCAGGATGCAAACCCATCAGCAGTGGCCCAGCACTGACCACTGCAGAGATGAGAAATGCCCGAGAGCCCATCTCGGAGATAAATGAAGACAAATAGCAGCATTTGAGGTCCCTGCACTGCATCCCCCCAACAGCCACCACCACCCTGCCATACTGCCCTGAGTGGGGGAGGGAAAGTGTTTCTCCCCACAAGGGAAAGTCTTCTGGATATCACTGTCAGGAACAGCCCTGGATGAAGTACTGCAAGACTATATTGTGAAAGGCAAAAAATATAACCCACTTCACTGGTTAAGGAGTATGTTCCTCCTTGTGGGTGGATAAGATCTCTCTCAAGTGAATGACTCTGGTATTTATTATGTCAGATTATGGCACTTCAGTTACTGGTTCAGATTATAACAAAACCGGAAAAACAACCACTTACTAGATATTAATTCTATCTTACAGATTCTATTGTAAATGGGATACAGGCCCCTATGTATATACTACAATTCTTAAAATAGCTCCATCTAAATGCAAATGTAGGCCTCTGCCTAACACAGAGCTGAAAGCCTTCCCATTAACACACCAAGAGATAGGGGAATTAATTTAATGCTTAAAAATTCCCAGGGATAAGAGGAACTTCTTTCTCTTCACATCTAGCATCATTTTCTCTTCATGCCCAAAGCACCCATAATACAATAATTTTTACCTTTCTCAAACTTACAGAGGGAAAAGGCACTACAGTCTCTCTCTAGAAATTACTTTACAGGCTGTACCCTCCTGACCAAAGCACAGGTCTGTGTGTACTTGGGAAGGGAGGCCAGGGAAAGCAGGAGATGAAGATCACTTGAAGGAAGGTCGTTAGGATTCAATTACTCGCCTTTGCAAACTAATCAAAAGCAGAGATAGTGCTGGACAGTGTTCATCTCTCACCAGCACCTTCTACTCCACCTGCTCCTCTAAGCCCGTCCCACACAGGAGGCTCACTCTGTACCCACCACGCACACACACGGTGTGAGAGTCTGCTTTCTCTTTGGAGGACTTTAGTGATCCCTTGGTGGCACGTGGAAGGTGCTGGACCCCACTACACAGAATCACAGAATACACAGAATCATAGAACAGCCACAGGCTTGTGGTGCCTCTCCTGCCCCTGCTGCAGCTCCCAGCCCGAGGGCATGGCAGGACAGAGGGGAAGGATGCTTCTCTGGCTGTTCTCTGGGTATGAAGTGTGCCGTGGGGAACTACTCTCTGCAAATGCATCTCCATTTTGATTCCCAGGTGCTGGGCAGCAGAAGTCAGCTCTGTTCCCTTCTCCATTGTGGGAATCCAGTTCTTAGAAGTAGCTGTATCCATCTGTAGGAGAAAGGCACGTAGCACACAACAAATGGATCTCTTTTTTTCAATATTTATGAAACTTCATTAGCAGCTTTTGTTAAACTTTGTGTCTTTCCATCAGAATATATGTAGCCCAAATTTGTTCCACAAGAGTATTTTCAGGCAAAAAAAAAAAAAAAAAGGAAAAAGGAAGAGTCATACATGACCTCAGCAGGAAGAAGAGACATCCACCTTAACACCCTGTCTGGAACAGGAATCTTGGAAGCCAAGGACTGGAAAACACCATGTCCAGATGGAGGAACATTATCATCATGCAAAAGCTGGGGAAGTGAGAGAAATATTCAGGCACTTCCAACTCTGAAGTGTATCTCTTTCTACATGAGTTCATAAACCAAACATAACGATGGACACGAGGTTGTGTTGCTGTGACTGATAAGTCATTGTTGTACTGACACAGCAGCAGCAGAATTTACATGCAGAGATTTGCTTTAGATTGTCTCACATGTCACAGGTTGAGCTTGCCCCAAGACCCCCTATAGTGGGGCACTTGGAAGGAACTTATGTGTTCTTGCTCTCTGAGGTGTTTTATATCACACGGCACTTCTCATTCATTGCTTGGGGTTTTTCTTGTTTTCTGGCATTTTTGTGCCTGTGCTGAACACGACTGGCTGCTGAATTCTCCCAAGGTTACAGTCTGCACTTCCAGGAGCTCTGCAGAGGTGCCAGAGCCAGCTCCTCTGATCAGTATGGACATATTTTCAGAGTCATGAAGAAATTCCTGTTTTCTTTCTGGACCTTGTCTTGTCAGTGCTGAATATTTTCTGTGCAAGAGCTCAGTGGCTGGGTCTTTTGTGACTGATCATCTGTGAGTTAATGCCCTAAATGGCATGAGAAAACTAAAAAAAAAGGTAACTTCTCATGGCAAACAGATGTGCCTCAATTTAGGGAACATCTCTCTCAGTACAGAGTAAGGGTTGCTTAGAGTGGAGTTTCTTCTGGCAAAGCCAAAGGATCTGGCCTAGCTTTTGATCATCAGCAACATAAAATAGTGTTTAAACAGACTTGAGAAATTTGGGAAACAAAAGACTTGTTGCAGCTGTAAACTGACAGAGAGACAACTACAGACTGAAAGGATGGTGTAAAACTCCACACATAAATTACTGTCATAAAAACATCGTTATCCCCAAACAATTTTTGTTACTTCATGAAACTCAACACTTGCCAATACAGTCCTGGAATGTAGAAAGACTTTATGAAATATTGACATTATCGGCGTTACTGATATTCCCATAGTAATTATCTTTCCTAATTATTAAACAATATGGCATGAAATCTGGTGAGGCTTGTTCCTGATAACTAATCTTTTGGACTTAATTTACTTTCTACTCTTACAGAGACAAACATCTTTCAGAGCCTAAAAATCGCTGTTCTTCACAATTTTCACTGGACTTTATATTAACAAGGACATTATGCAAAAGCAGAATTCCAGTTTCTCTGGGGCTTAAGTTTTTTCCTTTTTACTATTTTTTTAGCTCAAATTACATCAAATTTTGAACTGAAATTGAAGACTATGCTCAATTTTATACTTGTTGAGGATCTGGTTTTCTAAATCGGAACTTATGGTGGAAATCTTCCCTGACCCCAGCATTACAAATGCTTGCTTTGCAATACACAGAAATCTGGCCTTTCTCCATTCTCCTCAGTTTTGGGCCTTGTGGATTCCAGATTTGGCTCCACTGTAGAGTAAAAAAATATTACATAAAGCCTTTCAAACTGCAAAACACTCCAGCTTTGCTAACGAGAACCCAGGATCTAAGCTTGAAGGGATCTTAAAACATCAGAAGTAGTTGCTGAGAGCTTGAGACATTTTCAATGAAATGTGGGAGATAAAAAGAAGATTCAGGAAAACCACAGGATAAAAGCTAAAGGAGAAATGTAATCCCAAAATAGTTCTGTTTGGAGTGTTCTTCTGGAAGAGTTATTATACTGTTCAGTATGGTAAAACATCAGAGGGAATATTTCAACCAAATTACTTGTGAACTGAATTTCTCATCTCCTTCCAGATCATCACAAGTTTCTGGTTTCCTCAATGTGGCCAAACATGGCTCAACAGGACAGGGCTCTCTTGTGCACCCAACTGAGGCAACACAGGGGCAGAAGCAGAACTGCTGATGAAGCAGCTGTCCTTCCCCACAGTGCTGCTGTTCCAGTCCTATCCACAGGACAGCAGGACTGCTGTCTCCTGCAGCATCTTGAATACTGGCATTTTCCTCACCAAGGGGCTTCCCTCTTCTCCCCATTTGCACACACGTGAGGGCCCCAGTCAAGCAGTGAGTTTGTGTAAGAATTTACCTCCAGTCCTCTCCAGTCTCACCGATACCTGTCAGGCTGTAACTGGCCTGTTCTCCTGGATCTTGGCTGGCTCTAGGACTTGATGAGCAACTGGCCAAATTCCCATAAATAGGATTTTCCTCTGTTGCTAAAGACCAGTAGTGTTTTATTTAGTTCAAGAAGTTCTAGTAGTGGTTTTAAGTATGTGATATTATGGGTCAAGCTAAGGAAGCCATTTCAGATTCTAACTCAGGACGTTTTCAGAAGTGGACTTAAACAGCTGTTCACTGGTACAAATCCTGCTTCTTTGCCTTCCTGTTTCCTCCTTGTGCCCCCCACTGCCTCTCTCTCTCTCATACCCCTGCACTCATAGAACAAGTCCTTGAGATTAACCACAATATGATTACATTTTAATTGAGGCCAGCTTAGTGTGGGGACATCCTTTTAACTCAGGAGGCCTCAATTCCACAGAACCATAATGAACTAATAATGAATGTACTAAAGTCATTAAATCAAAATTCATAAAAGGTTGAATATTGCTTTCTTTTATAATAAAGCAATTAAAATCCCATATACTATAATAGATACTACTAAGGTGCACTAAGTGTTCTTTAAAGAGGTTAGTGTATAATGTCCCCAAGAATTCGGGGATCTTTTCAAAATAAGACTGCAACACTATTAATAGATGGTCAGAACTCTTTTCATGTCTTCTCTGGTTCACCATTGTTGCCTGCTTTAAGAAATACTGGCATGATTTCATTAGTAGGGTTTATAGAATAGTTATAATAAATCATGACTTCCAATGTAAGTACTAACTTTGAAGCAGTGGAGCATGGTACCATTGCAGATATACCACTTGTCAAGTTGTGTTCCATCACTGTTCCTTTCACCATTCCCATTTCTAATGCTCTGTTCCTTGGGGGTTAACAGCCCCAGTGTATGGCAGCAGAGAAAGCATGCAGTGGGTATGCCTGACTTTGCAAGCCAGGCGTAGCTAGGGAAAGAGTGCTCCAGAAAAATGCATGATATATGACCATCTGTCTCTTCACATGGTCTTTGCTCCAAGGAAAACTCAAGTGAGAAGCCCTGGATTATTTAAACTTGGATCTCTTTGCCACAGGTATTGGAAAGCTAATGGGCTCAGAGAGGGAGAAGGTCAGTTAACAGATGGGTTTGTAGCTGCTTGTTCACCATGATGGTCTGGAAACACCTCTTCATAGAATCATAGAATATAGGGGGTTGGAAGGGAGCCACAAGGATCATCAAAGTCCAGCTCCTGGCCCTGCATTGGACAGACCCAAGAATCCCACCATGTACCTGAGAACATTGTCCAAGCACTTCTTGAGCTCTGTCAGCCTTGGGAGAGCCTGTTCAGTGCCCAACCACCCTCTGGGGGAAGAATCTTTTCCTAATACCCAGCCTAAACCTCCCTGACAGAGCTCCAGCTGTTCCCTTGGGTTCTGTCACTGGTCACCAGACCAGTGGGGGAGACTCAGAGCAGTTGATGTCCATGGGCCTTTGGTACCCCTCCCCTTGACCCTGCCACAAAACACTCCCCAGCTCCCAGCTCTACGTATTTCTGCTCAGCCAGTGCAAAGTGGTCGTGTCAAAGACAGCCCGATGGGAGAGCTGAACTCTGTGGTACCTGCACACCAAAGATCCCTGATGCCCAAAGCTCATGTTCCCACCAAGGAAAGACCCTTCTCTGAAGGGCTCCAATCCACCCTTGGAATGGCTGAGAAGAAAGAAGAGGCACAAAGTGACTGAGATCAGATAAAACAACCAGCAGCAAACAGAAATACCACCAAGCCCATGCCACTGCCTGCTGTGCCAGAGCTTGTTTTCTCCCAAAGGCCTTTGACCTCCATTCAGGAAAAAAATCATTGTTGTGTGCCAAATGGCTGGGATCTAAACACAGGACAATTTACTGTTACTCAAAAATCTACACAAGTAACAACTGTTCTTCCTCTTAGTGACACAGTCATGGAAACCTAAGATTTGAAGACTGCTCAGAAGAGATATTGGTGGAAAGCGTGTCCTGGGGCAGGCAGGCACATGTGCCTGGATGAGAGAGGAGAACAGATTGGCAGAAGAAAAACTATTAAATAGTACATGGTGGAGTAGGGGATTATCTGGAGAACATGATATAAGAACAGACAGATTAAAGGAACACGAAATATTTATTACAAAGTCCTTCATATCATATGCAATAATACATGTCATAGCTGCTGCTGAATAATACAGGCAACAGCCCATTGTTGAGATTGCTCTTGGAGTTGGATAAAATAGAATTAGAGGCTTTTATCCCCTGGAGACCATGTGCTGTTATACATAATAATTAAAATCACTCAGAAAAGAGAGAGAAATAGCTCAGTGATCATTGTAACTACATCGGACAAAACACATTATGTCCAGGTTACCACAGGCCTTTGCTGTCCATGAGGGGTGGGAAGGCACAAGACAATCATAGTCCTTTTCATCCCTGAATTTTGGAATGGATGAGCCCAAAGCGATACAAGTACTTCAGGCCATAAAGAACTAAAACTGGGGGCTCCTGAGGAGTTCAGAGGCTCTGCCCTGGGCCATGGGCCAGTTTGCTGTACGCTGGGCTTAGGGGAGGTACAGTGTGCTTTGGGCACAGCCAAAATTATTCTGTTTCTGTGGTGATGACACAAGTGCATCAGCACATTATTAAGGCAGTCTGACCCTAGAGTTAGCAAGGAACAAAACATAATATTGCAACCAGTTTGTCTCATGAGCCCGTTCCTTCTGTTTCACAAACCCATGCAGGCACAGGGGATGTGCTCCTGGGTTCCCTGAGAAGGCTATAAATGAATGTACTTAAATGGAAAATCTCCTTGCTGTGGCAAATTAGCCTTTGATATCAACTCATGTCTAACACCTTATACACAGGCAGGAAAAGAGAGGATTATCCAACAGAAGTAACTTGTCACAATGCAGCTGCCCTGTACCTCCTTTCCAGAGCCGAGTCCCTTGTGCCACTTTCACAGTCTGGCCAGGAACTCCCACCAAAAGGAGATTTCCATTTGGTTGTCACCAAAACCAAAGAAATCCTTCCGAGTTGTGGGAAGGGGAGAAAAGGGCATGGGAAGCAAACTGGTTCAGGACTGGGATTTTTTAACCAGACAGAGTGATTTTTTCAGAACTACTGCACAGTAGTGGGTACTCTGAAGGATGGCAGTAAGATGGAAACACCACAACCTGTGTGTAGCAATACCACAGTCACAGAAATCACAGAATGGTTTGGATTGGAAAGTGCCTTAAAGACCATCTAGTTCCCACCCTCCTTCCATGGGCAGGGACACCTTCCACTAGCCCAGGTTGCTCTGAGCCCCATCCAGCCTGGCCTTGAACACTTCCAGGGATGGGGCAGCCACAGCTTCTCTGGGCAACCCTCACAGTCAAAAATTTCTTCCTAATATATCATCTAAATGTACTCTCTTTCAGTCTGAGACCATTCCCCCTTGTCCTGTCACTACATGCCCTTGTAAACAGTTCCTCTCCAGATTTCTTGTAGGATTTAGCAGATTTAGCAGAGTAAACTCTCCCCACTCAGAATGCTATTCCCATGTGTACTTTTGGAGGTTTTGCACAGGCAGTTCCCACTGGCACCACGGGAATTGCTTGAGCAATGTACCGTGATTCGGGAGCACATGTATCCCAAGCAGTATTGTATTTCTTCATCTCTCATACGTACTGAGGAGAGCAGGGCTGCTCCACTGAGGGGAACCCAGGTGCTGAATTCATCTAACAAGCTGCTTAAAACTCTAAACAGATGTTTCTGTGTCTTTCCTGCTCCTTGAGTAGGCTGTGTGGAAGCACCAGCAGATTTACAATAGAGCAGAGGCACAAACCTTACATGCCTTAATATCAAGGCCCGAGTCATTGAAAAATGGTTTATGACTGCTGTGTGTGCCCATGATTTGAGCAATGTGCCATAGGAATATAGGATCAACCTTGTCTATAATGAAAATGTAGATTGACTGGCTGGAGTCAGACTGGAGGCAGCAAAATTCCCACTGAAACTGGCAATTATACCTGTCGTGGTGTGTTCCCTGCTCCTGCAGTGACTCATGAAAATGCAGATTGGGTATTTAGGCTGGATCTCATCCAGTGCCTGGGGAGGTGTACAAAACAACTCAGATTTTAATGGATATTTTATCAAGGTCCTTAACTTTGCAAAGCTGATGGAAGGATCGTAGATTGACCAGTAAACACACCGACAGCTATTAGAGCCTGGAAAAGCTAATTCTCACACTACATAATTTTTTTTATACTGGCAGAGCAGTGAAAATTTATCTCAGTATCCAAAATTTCTGACTGCAGCATCACTAAGCACCACAATCCCCAACAACCATGAGACTGGTTTGAAGAGCAGACACGATTTAAAAACACGTTCCCAGAACTACTGCATGTCCCCGGTATTTCCTGACCATTTAGGATTTTCTACTTGCAACTTTTTCATGCAGATTACTACTTTCATAGGAAAAAGTGAAACCTGATATTCTTATGTGCTCAGATAACTTCAGGAAGTGAGCTTTAGTGACAAATATTAGTATCAGACTTGTAGGTTAGAGGAGGTGAATCCCACCTGAGATGACAACAGTCACTATAGTTGCACCATGGCAGAGGGAGAGGATACACACATGGGGTCCCAGGTGGTCCAGTGCCTTTCTTGGCTTCCTTATTCACAAAGCTGGAGCTCCTGGACTGTTATAATTATTCAGGTGCTTTAACAGTGGTTCTTAAGGCAACTGGGGCACAATCACAGGAAGATAAATCAGGCAGCCACAGCCCACAGGTCTAGGGTGGGTCAGGGAGAGCATACATTTAAAAATTGTATTCCCCCCAATGTGTCCATGGATCAAGGCATAGGATGAGGATGAACTTTTACATACAATATCATCCTGATATTGTAAAAAACTGGTTTCAAGGAAATTGGAGGTGGAATTTGAAGTCCCAAAGACTCAAAGTTTCTGAAGGTGTGAAACACCTGAGCACATGGTCTTGTAGATGGGTATGCCCCAAATTACTGCCTCTGATGGAAAAAAACATATTGACCACAAGCACCAGGAAATCCTCAGGGAGAAATTCACAAGCATCTACTGATGCCAAGGAACCACTTGTTTTATACACACAAGACAGACTTGTTTTCTCAGGTAATGCACGGTAATAGCCAGTTATTAATCCCTTCAGCTGTAGATTGGATTTTTTAGATACCATAGACATCACTGACAGAGAAGTCACTGAAGCCTGGCCTTAGAGACTGCAGAAGAAACCCTGTTCTCGTGGCAGTGCAGGGGAACTCCCTCTGCCTCTCACAGGGACATGATTTCGCCACTGTGTGAGCTACGAAGATTTCTACCAACTGGACATCTCAGGGTTACCATTCTTTCTTACACCAAACATCCCAGGGCATTTATAAAGTCAGGAAGAGATTCACAGCAAGCACTGAAGATCTCTGCTTCAGTTACATCTGCTGCATTTCACATGTTGCATTTCCTGATGAAAATGGGTTCCATTATTTCTGAAATCCTAAACGTGAAAAGTGGAGCTGTAACATATGAATTATACAGTGCTGCAAAAGCTATCATCATGTCCAGTTTTTTTGGCATTTGAATGTATAAATATTATACCAAGGAGCTTTTATACTAATGGATAATTGCCTGCAGTGCACACTTAACCTTTGTCCCCTTCATTTGACTTGGTAGTGCTACCTACATACATCAAACATCAATTCCTCCAAATTGGCACCACAGGAAAGGCATGTGGCCAAATTCCTTCTCTCCTGCAAAGCTCAGCTCAGCTCTACAGGATTTGAATAGTGATGCAAAGGAGAACCCATGCTGCTTAGACTAATTGGGCTAGATCCTCCAATAGCCCATTCTGCTCATGTCAAGGGAGGTATCCTGAATTTGAGTTAACAGTAATTCAGGCACCATAAAAAGTTAGTTATTGGGCCACGCAGATCTCAATTAACTGCCAGTAAACAATCTCACCCGATGTAACACATTATTACTCTATCAAACATGAAACTTCTTGGGGGAAAAAAACCCCAGACTACATTTTATGAAGGCAGTGCACATCCTCCTCTGCATATGGAAAAGACACACTGATCTCCTTGCTCCAGGGAAATAAAATATGTCCTGTAAACTTTCAGAGAAAGGGAATATGGAGGCTGCTAGAAATAGCCAGTTGCTCCTCTTCAACTCTTCCACCTGTGCTCCATGAGAAGTGACTTCTGCTAACTCTCTGTAGGCAGGACCAAGACTTATCTTTGCTCTGTATTCTCTGACTTTTGCCATGTCATATAGTCCCTGATTTAGTACAGGAAATTTGATTTCAGTGATTATCAAGCACCTGAATTCCTTTGTTCACACTTTTACTCCTGACCTGGAGGCTACTCCCGCCTCCTCACCTGCACAACTGACATGATGTGTCCCCCAGCCTTGCTGCAGCATCACACAAGGGGTGTCATTGGAGAAAAATGTTCAAGAGCTCAAGTATCACAATAGCAGCACCAAACACTAAACAGAAACGGTGATACATTTCAGATAGGGAGAAGAGTAAGTCTCTTAGAAAGTGGACCTGGGAGCCGTTCCTTCAAGGGCTAGTAGATTATTCCCATAGGATTTGGGAGGGCAGCTTCACTGTCTGGTTTGCTGATGCAGAGATAGTCCAAGTGCACCCAAGAACTCCATACATGACATACACTAGAGATCCCCACAAAGTGCCACGCAGACACTTTGTGGAGGAAACAGGAGCTGAGAGAAAAACAAATACAATTGTCTGGTATTGACTGCAGCCTTTCTGCGGAAAGAGGCTTTCAAGAATGAGAAGCAGCCACAGATGAATGACAGCCAGAAGAGCTCTCCTGCTGCCTGAGCGCTGCTTCAGGATTAAGCTGGAACATGCAACCAAGCAAAAAACTCATGCTTGGCCTCTCTCCTCAAAGATCTCATGGCTTCCGGCTGTCCCCAGGTCAGCTCAGGCTGATTCACCTGGGGCAGCAGTTGAGAGGCTGATGAAGGTGATGGATAGGCCCAGGGCTGGCCCATGTGAGGGGTGGAGGAGGTACCCCAGGCAGCACACTTGCCATCAAGTTTGGAGATGTTCTGCCTGTTTAGACCTTTCATGCGGAATCACTCGTGTTGGCCTGGAGCTGTGTCAGGGCAGGCTCAGGTTGGATCTCAGCCAAAGGTTCTTCCCCCAGAGGCTGGTTGGGCACTGCCCAGGCTCCCCAGGGCAGTGGGCACAGTCCCAAGTCTGCCAGAGCTCAGGGAGGGTTTGGCTGATCCTCTGGGGCACAGGGGGTGACTCTTGGGGCTGGGCCTGTGCAGGGCTGAGGGTTGGACTCCAGGATCCTTGGGGGTCCCTTCCAACTCGACTGATTGTGTGATTCTGTGATTGGTAATTATGTGATTCTGTGTGTCTTCCCTGCTTTTGTATTCTGCAGGGAGCTATTTTATTTGTTCAAAAGGCTTCTGCTCAAGTGCATTAGTGATGCAGCATAGTTCACCTTTCTCCTGTGCCAGCTCTTGCAGGAGGATCAGAGTGTCTGCCCGGCCCGTTCAGCTGGGCTGTGCTGGCCGAGTGCTCGGCTCCTCCTCACGGGCATCTCTGTGTGCTCCCAGGAGTGCACTCAGAGACTGGGGGACACAGTGTGTGCTTTCAGCTCCACACAATGCTGGTCAAGTTCTACATTCCCTGTGTTATCTTTGCACTCTCTTGAAGTGCAATTACCTCCTCATTTTGCAGCTCTTTGTGGCCATTTAATCTCTCCCATTTTGTTTCTGACATCTCCAATAATCTAACCCTGGCATTCCTTACAGATACTGCAATTACAATACAGAGCAGCTCTTGACAGGATGAGTCGTATTTTGCTTCCTTTCTGTAACACTCAAACCACCAGGCATGGCTACATGTAATGGCAAAAGAAACCATCACTGACAATCTGTATGGGTCCCTAGCACATAGTGACACTGCTATATATCTGTTTTAACCAATTAAATGTCTGGAAGCTCCCCAGAACAGGCTAGCTGAGGTAAAATTTACATGTGATTCTGCTCTCAGTAATAACTCAGGGGTGATTTTCCATTTCTTTCCTTATGTTTAGGTCAGAGACTTTGCTGTAGCCACTGTCCTGCCTTCCCACCCCGTCACACACTTGCCAACTGTCCTCAGGTTTTGACACGCCCATGACAACGGGGATCAGGGTGCAAGACACAGGAAGGAGAACAGTTCCCAAAATAACCTTTAAAAATGGGCTTTTTGCTTCAGCCATCACAGAAATGGGCCAAGGAATCAGCAACACCTTCTGTCTGATTATAGCATCACAGAATGTTTGGGTTCGAAGGGACCTTAAAGATCATTTCCCTCCACCTTCCCTGCCATGGGCAGGGACACCTTCCACTAGACCAGGTTGCTCCAAGCCCCGACCAACCTGGCCTTGGACACTTCCAGGGATGGGGCAGCCACAGCTTCTCTGGGCAACCTGTGCCAGGGCCTCCCCACCCTCACAGGGAAGGATTTCTTCCCAATATCCCATCTAACCCTGCCCTCTGGCAGTGGGAAACTATTCTCCCTTGTCCTATCACTCCAGGCTCTTGTCAAAAGTCTCTCTCCAGTTCTCTTGTAGAGAAAGATCTTGAGGACAACTAAGTAGCTCACAGAAAACATCTCCACACAATGCAAGGCAACATCTGATGTTCTTCATTACTTTTACAAGTCCCAATATATGCTGAGATGTGTCATATTCCTCTTTTTATTTGGCCAAGAAAGTATCAATCACCTCCAGCTGCTCCATCAAAATCCAAAGGGACTATTTGCTGACTATAAAATGGATGGGCCTTGTGGTAACCCTGCAGCTCATGCCCCTTCCTTAAAACATTTACAGCAAAAACTAAGCCCAGGAAGTATATACACAGATCCCAATATAATGGGTTTCCTGATCTCTGGTGTCAGTTAATCCCCAGCTAAGGTGAGATCTCAGAAATAATTGAATCCTTCCAGAACAGGTTTGATTTGTAAGAGGGCTGAAGGATTTAGGCATTCTCCTGCCACTGAGTTTGTTTACACCTTATTTATATAGCATTAATCCCATGCTTTGGGACTTCTAGGTACCTGCAGGAACCAGGAGGGATTATTTTCCCCTGCTGATGCCCAATTTGCTTTTCAGCTTCCTTCTTGTTTTTTGGCTCTCATCCAAAGTGGTCAGTTTTAAACTCATCCTCAAACCTGGAGTAAGGAAAGACTCATTCCTACCTAATGTGTAGGATTTGTAGCAAGACAAACTTTAGCCTTCAGCACTATCATTCCCTGCAGAGCATCACACTGGAGTCAGGCCCGGCCTTGGTGTTTGCTGAGAACTAGAGAGACTCTTTAAGAGAAGTTATCACACCTTGTAAAGGAGTCACAGTCCCCTCTGCACCAGGGAGCTGCAGACAGGGGTTAAAGACACCTTTTGGAGGGATTTTCTCCTGCAGCTCAGAAGAGGTGTGGGGATGTGTGGTTGTGAGGGGCTGGGGGAAGAAGCAGAGCCCAACATCTATTTCTCAACCAAGAAGTCACACTCTCTGCATGCGACCTTGAACATGTGCCATCAGGAGCACACTTGGAAATTCCACTCTGCACTGAGGATAATTAAACCAACCCACCTGGCAGGTGTTGGGGAGGCTTCTCCTCCACACTGATTTGTGACTGTCACAGTACAGCATTTGTGCAATGAGGGAGTAGGTTTTGTGTAAGGGGAGCTCAGCTGAATCCAGCACTGCTGGAGCCTCATCCAAGCAAAGGATAAAGGACTCTGCTGCCTTTGGGAATACCTAATACGACATGACAGGGCTCCTAAAGAGCAGAAGAAAAGAAACTGATTGCCCTACCTGTACCTGAACAGAAAGTATCTTAAGAGATGCAGTGACATCAGGGTGATCCCTTTTTACTTTGTAGTGGTAAATGTAGCAGTGTGCTTGTGTATGTTCCTTAAAATCAGGCTAAGTATTATTTTTAAGAAGCTAATGAGTACTTATGAGGTATAATGAACATGCAAAGAACATATAGAGCTAGTGGGTATTAAGGAAACCTCACACACTATCTCCATCTACAGAAGCATGGATGTATACTAGATGGATTTGTTGCCAATATTATGACTGGACTAGTTATACCAGTATAAAGTTTGCTTTCTTCTCACCCTCATTATAGTTCAACAAACTAATCCCTTTTATTGATGATATAATGTGCATCCCTGTGCTAACAAATTATTTGCCATGTGCAATTGATTTCTGCTGCTGTAATCACTACACATAAATATCTTCTGTATCATTGCTCTGTAGAAAAATATGCCTTCCAGCAAGATTATATAGAGTAACAGTGTGATTACTCAGCTTCCATGAAGTTATCTATCTGCTTAACCTCTGTGCAGCCTTTACAGCAGGTTTATACAGATATGCTTCAGGAATTTATCCACCTACACTTTGTAAAACACCTTGTTAAACCACCTTCAATCTCAGCCTGAGGATGAACTTCCAACTACTTTATGGAGAGGGCTGTGTCTAAGAGTAATTGCTTAATTTAGGAGAGCCAGCCAGCTTCCCTTTTTAGTGATATTACTCTTCCAAACTGAATTTCACACAGGTAAGTCTCAGATCAGCAGTTCTGTGGACTGGACTCTTTACCTGAGTACAAGTCTGGTAAAAGGAGCAGCACAGGTTTTCTCTGTGATTGAAATCTGAGCCCAGGTGGTGCCCCCTACACCAACTCAGATCTCAAGTTTTATCCTAGGAGAATGGACAATGTGTACAAGCTAATGAGTCACTGCATCTACAGTCTCCTGTCCACCAGGACCATGCCCAAGTGCACTCGACAGCCCTTCCACAGGCTTTTGTCCTGCTGCCCCAAAATAGGTACCTCCTGCCTGCTGGTCAACATTTGGTCTAAGGGAAGAATTAAAAGAAATGATCAGTGCCTGGATTTGAGGTGATGACAAACTACCCCTGGCATGGCATCCCTGGCACAGTGTCCAAGCTCACCTGCTTTGCCTGCTACACAAAGATTCCAGGCAAAGGTTTGCTGGTAGGAAGCCTTTCTCACCAGCTCCCAAGCACAGATGTGGATGCTCCCAGCTCCCCAGCCATGCTGGAAGCACAGCTTTGTTACAGCCTCAGAGCAAAGAGGCAGCTGCTGCCTGACATTTCTCTACATCTCTGAGCACTGGCACCGCCCTGGCAGCAGCAGCACAGACAGGATGCTTTACTGGAGCTGAGGATCCAGCCCCTCTTGTTTATCCTGCCCTATAAAGCTGTCTCATAAAGGTTGTTACTGGCCCTGCCTGTGTTTGTCAAAAGGCCATTTTGCTCTGGTGTTTTCAGATGTGACTGATAAACACTCCTGACTGAAATGTTTCAGATTCACAGCACCTAGATATTCCCAGGTACAGCAGTTACACACCAATCAAAATCAAATGTCTTTCAATCACAAGAAGAGAAATGTTTCTGCTGCATTATGCACAATTATGTGCTCAGCTGTTATGAATAACTCTGAAGCTCCTGCTCTGAGACTATTTCAACCATATGTACCACTTGCTCAGCCACTTTCTGCTCCCTTCTCAGACAGGGAAGAGCAGGAGAGACAGTTTCACCCTTCACCATTGCAGAAACAGCCATTATTTGAATCAGCTACAGCCAGGAGGATGATTTGGGCTCTGTATGACTTTAAAATATAAACCATCAAGTCACCTCTGAGATATCAAACAGAATCCAAGCAAGTCCCACTATTCAAAATACACTTTGAAATCTATAGAGCACAAACAGCATCCTCATCACAAAGCTGTCTCAGAAAAATCTCCCCTTTTCCTGAACCAAAGCTGTATGCCACAGCTAATGGTGCCTGGGATGCCCTGCTGTGAAAACACCACCAGCCCTTCAGGAGAGAGCTCAGAGCTCAGCAGCAGCTCCTCCGTGTGAGGCAGCCCAGCTCATACTGATCTCACTTGTTTCTGGTTTGCCAGAGCTCACTGCTGAGCTGGGAGTGATGCCCCCACACATCAGCTGAGTGTCCTGAGCCCTCTCCTGTCTGTCAGAGTGACCACGGGTGCAACTGGTCCAGAGTCAGCAAGTGAGGCAAAACTGGCCAAAAAATCACAGAATATGCTGTGTTGGAAGGGACCCACATTGGGTCCAACCCTCAGCCGTGCACAGGCCCAGCCCCAAGAGTCACCCCCTGTGCCCCAGAGGATCAGCCAAACCCTCCCTGAGCTCTGGCAGCCTTGGGGCTGTGCCCACTGCCCTGGGGAGCCTGGGCAGTGCCCAACCAGCCTCTGGGGGAAGAACCTTTGCCTGAGATCCAACCTGAGCCTGCCCTGACACAGCTCCAGCCATTGCCTGGCTGCTGTCCCTGGTCCCCCCAGAGCAGAGCTCAGTCCCTGCCCCTCCTCTGCCCCTGCCAAGGAATTTGGAACTGCAGTGAGGTCTCCCCTCAGCCTCCTCTTTTCCAGGCTGAATTAGACCAAGTGCCCTCAGCTGCTCCTCATCAATGGCACATCTGTCCACAGGTTTTTAGGATAACTTGGCTCAGTGTGAGTTGGTGGAGCAGGAAGGAAGGCACTGGCCATGCTGCACCAGCAGATTGGAGCATGTGGTGACAGCCATCAAGGGAGTAATGACTGGGAGGGAAGGTTGGTTCCAGGAGGCTCTTCATACCTCTTCATACCTCCTGTTCTGTCTCCAACACCATGTGAATGCAGCCACAGGGTTCAGGTGCAGCAAAGCCCTCAGCTCATGTTTCAGCTCATCCTGGATCCCCACGGGTTCTCCAGCAGGCACATCTCTCTGTGCCCACCACTAAACCCTCGAGATCACCACACAACAAGAGGGGAACATGTGTCCTTCCTGAACAGCCCTCTCAACAGGAATAAGAGCAAGTCATGCAAGGAGAACAAAAATAGGCCATTTCCCTTTTTTGTGCATGTAGATGGGGGGTTGGTACAATTAACTCTGTAAAAGGGGGGTTTTCAGTAAGGAATGTTGTTTATGCTTCTAATTTTAAGATGTTCAATGATGCATTTAGGGCAGTGGTATGTACCTTGTGAGTGGTACACACATGCTCACATACCCTGCTTGTCTGACAAAGGAAACCATCAATAATTGCTGAGTCTGTGAGTACGAATTGTCTCTTGAAAGGAACTAAGAGACCTTGAGAGCACTGAGGAAAATAAAACTCAACTGGGAGAGACAGTAACCTGACAGTTTTCCCATCCAAAGGTGTCTCTCAGTTTCTTAATTGCACAGATTGCTTCTGATTACGTCAGGTAGCACCAGAAGTAGGTTACTCTGCAGAAGAAGGTGACAAAATAAGCAGAATTCCAACTACAGTATCTTTGATCTAGACTCTGGTTCACCAAGGCTCTCATTGCTGACAAAAAGAGAAATATTATCATCATCACATGGCAACACCACCATCAACATGACTACTTCATCCACTGATCTCTGCCTCAGGATCTGGCTGTTCCTCTTATCCACTACAGTGATGATTAAACTGGAAAGAGATTTTAAAGATTAGAAAGTGAGTGTATAAAACAGAGCAAAAATATACTGGTTAAACTCTGGTTGAAATATACTGGTTAATACTGTGAGAGACAGGTGAAGAACACAAAAATATGAGATTAAAAACTCATCTGTATACATAAAATTCACTATATGCTAAGTCCTAAGAAAGACCCTGACCTTCATACAATTTCACATTCAAAAATCAGTCAGCAAGACTGGTGTATATTTAGACAAATGCTAGTTGCTTACCTGGGATAAGCAAAGCCAGCCAGCTTACCCTGCCAGTGGTACAGTCAAGCATGAGGGTGTAATGGGTGAAGGCCAGGTTTGGGGTTTGGCACTCCTCTTTTTGCTGTTTGTTCTAGCAAAGATAATTATTCACCATGGGAATACTCCACTCAGTAAATATTCCTGGAAAGAAATTACAAAGAGGGCACCTGGCTTTCGTTTTGCAGCCAGAGAAATCCTATCCAGGATGGAAAACCGTGCCATGAACCCACAGAAAAGAGCACCTCGACTTGCATCATGGCCATCAGAGGGGTGTCAGGTGCCAGGGTGTACCTGCTTCTGCAGGACGTGAGTCTCATGAGCATCTTAGAGATGGAAAAGGGCCCAAAAGCCTGAAAAGCCAGAGGCAGCAGCAATGGGCACAGCCTGACTGGCATTTCTACAGCCAACAGTCCATTTCACTACTTTTTGAACACAAACTATAAGCTCAAGGGCTTCAGTAAGTGGGTGGCCTCCTTAGGGCACATTTGAGAAGACTGATTTTCACACAGTACCTTGGGAAATGGAGAGAACTCAGTTAATGTTTTTCTTTTTTCCCCCTTTCTCGTTGTCTCTTTTTTTTTTCCTTCCTCCTAAGGTGCTGCAGTTTCTCAGAACAGCAACAGCCAAAGGCATCAAACGCTCACCCTTCCAGGGCCAAATGTGTCTCCCCAGCACTCCAGTGCAGCAACCTGGGGTTGCCTTTGATAGACAGTCAGCTGACATCTTCTGTGATTAACACTTAAGGTAGGTCTGTTTTCTTGTTCAAATAAAAGCCCAGATATGTTGTCAACTCCTTTTTTTTTGTTTTAAATCCACACTGGTCCTACAAGAGCAGCCCCACATGCTGCCCACTGGCACACAGTCCTCATCCCCCACACCTTCCAATGTCCAATCTCACAAAAACAGATATTTATTCCCATCCAAAGGCAAGGTAGGGCACACCCAGATGAGCAACTCAAAGACAGAGCGAAAAAGCAAGCTGGGCAAACACCAAAAGCACCAAGAGGCCAAGAAGACTGAGTAAATATCAGCATTATTTTTGATGCTGCCAGATTTAAATCCCATTTAGTATTCAGATTTGAACAGGAGTTTCTGAGAAAACACCACTGGAAAGCAGCTTATGAACAGCAGAAAGTCACAGGGTCAGATAAAAACCACTAACACGTGCATGTAGAGGACAAGGGGGGATGCCTGGGATGAAGGAGGAAATTAAAACTGTGGAATATGAAATTATATACAGAGTCCTGCATGATTCCAGGGTTGCCAAGTTCAAGACAATGAATAAATAAGAGAAATTCAAACCCAAGCAAATCTCTAGGATGAGACAAAATTCATTGCAGGGTGTTAGAGCAGATTTGAGGAAGGAAATATGTGTGCCAACAGCAATTACTATGGAGAACTCGCTGAGCACAAGTCTAGAAGACTGGAAAATTGGAAAATAACAAACCAAATGTGGTATCAATATGCAAAAAGTGAGAGCAAGCCTGGCACAGGAAATTACAGGGCTATCAGCTTAATATTCATTACATATAGGAAAACACAAGGTCCCCATTGTATACAAGAGTGTAATTAAATCAAGGGGTTCAGCTGAAATCAACTGCTTGTGATGTTTATGAATCAGCAGCAGATTCCAAATGCAGCAGCAGCCTCAGCACCCAGCCCAGGCTTGGGGGGGAAGGTTGCAAACCAGCCTTGGGGGGGAATTTTCTCCCAGACAGTGTAAGTTTAAAATCTCTTGCTCAGAGGTTTGGAGGGTTTTTTTTTTGCTTTGCATGTGATTGAGTGCTGAGGAGGATTAGAACAAACAGGCCCTCTGAGGACAGTATCTGGGGGAAGATGTTATGGGCTGATTTACTGATTAGTGCTTATTTGTTTACTGTTTAGAGTAATGGCAGTGAAGCATGTCTCTAATTCCTCCTGCTTCTGCCCTCCTTTTTCCACAGGAGTAACATCTGCAGTTACCCTTGTATTTCCTGAGAAATAGGGGAAGCAGTGCCAGACATTCACAGAATCCCAGAATGGGTCAGGTTGGAAGGGACCACAGTTGGAAGGGGCATCTGGTCCAACCTCCCTGCTCCAGAGCACATGGCACAGGATTGTGTCCAGATACTTGTGGAATAGCCCCAGTGAGGGAGACTCTACACCCTCCCTGGGCAGCCTGTTCAGAGCTCGGTCACAGGGAAGAAGTTTATTCCTTGTGTACAGGTGGAACTTCGTGGCATCAGTTTCTGCCATTGCCTCTTGTCCTATTGCTGGACACCACCGAGGAGACCCTGACTCCATCCTCTGGACACCAGTCACCTTTCAAAGGGTGGTCACTTGATGCCTATGGAAACACCCTCTTGCATTTGTCCTGCTTGGCTTGTAAAGTCACACAGGTTTTTACTTTCAAAGGCACTGCCAGGCTTTGCAAGTGGAACAGTGGCAACACATCCCAGTGTCTGCTGAATCAGCAAGGCTCTGGTGGTCCCATCCAAGGCCAGAGACAGGATTTACATCGAGACCTCCACTACTGGGCAAGTGTTTCAGAAAACTGAATCAGCATCCCAAGTCATGGGAAATACCAAGGATGCAGCTCAGCCTTCAGATGATGAACTTCTCTTATTTCCCAGAGAACCTGTGGCTGCCCCATCCCTGGAAGTGTTCAAGGCCAGCCTGATGAGACTCTGAGCAACCTGGTCTAGTGGAAGGTGTTCCTGCCCAAGCAGTGGCATTGGAACAAGATGAGTTTTAAGATCCCTTCCAACCCAAACAGTCTGTGATTCTGTGAGCTGACTGTGCTCAGCCAGGTAGATGCCCCGAGTAACGTACATTAATCCTCAACTGCTCCTCCTCAGCAAGAAAAAGGTAGAAATGTTAATAAACATATCAAAGTTCCTACAGTGCACCTCACTTTTAGAAAGGCACTCCACAATTCTTTGTTACCCTAATAAACTCCAAGAAAAAGTATGAATGAACATAAAGAGCCTATTTTAAATGTGCCAATACTGAACATGATTTTGAAACACAGCAAACAGTGCCAGAGAAAAAATACAAGTCTCTTCACTTTCATCACAAGTTTCTTGTATCAATAAAAACATATGGAGAAATGACACAGAACCTGACAGTGTTTTTTAAGTCAAAATGAGATCTTTGAATAAATATTCTCTGAATTTTTGTATTTATACCATCAACACCAGATAAAAAAATCTTGCCTCTTGTTTATAATGAGTTAAAATGAAAATCCCACAACAGCCCAAACTGGAAAGGATTTAAAATACAGATCTTGATCCCAAACCCCATTTTGTGCAGGGCCAGAAGCTGGACTTGGATGATCCTTGTGGGTCCCTCCCAACTCAGGGTGTTCTGTGGCTCTCTGATCACCTATGGAGAGCCAGCCAGTTCTTTTGGGGCTTATGTGGATGTGGCAGATTGCACAGTGAACAGGAACTGAGGGAAAGCCATGACAGCAAGTTCTGGCTGCAGAGGTCGGCCCAGGCTCCAAGGGCAGATAGAGGAGCCAGCAAGTGAAGAAAGGTCCCTTCTCATGGTCATTTCTAGATATCAAGGAGTCTCAGCCCTGCTCCATATTCCCTCTTCTCTACAAAGCCTGGGCTGAGCATTAGGAGTAGTTTTGGCAGCAGCTTGTACAGTGCTGAGGGAACACAGTTTAGTTAAAATTCACCTCACAAGGAGGAAATGAAAATCCTCAAGGCCACAAATTAAAAATTGTGACTTGATAGAACAACAATTTATAAATAGAAAGACCTATTTCCTGCAAAAATCCTGTGGACTGAGTATTGGAAACTAATTAGTGGACTGAATCAGCAGGAAAAAAAGCTATTTTCCTGTTACTTTTGAGCAGATATTACGTTTCTAGCACTTTTCCTTTGGCACTGGTGATCAGCATAATCCTATGGGCACTCTGCAGCCCCTCCTTGGTTGCATTTTCTTCCTATTCTAATAAAACACAGTAAGGTAAAGGACAAAACTTATTATTAGCCATTGTTTTTATAGCACCAGTAGCTGCAAACTGTATTTTTCCTCCTGATTATATGATCGTGGAGCAGAAAGATGTCATTACACCTAAAATGCTTTATTAAAAACGCCAGTTCCAACCAAGAGGACTTTCATGGAATGATACAATGGTTTGGGTTGGAAGGGACATTAAAGACCATCTCATTCCACCCCGTGCCATGGGCAGGGACACCTTCCACTAGCCCAGGTTGATCCAAACCCCATCCAACCTGGCCTTGGACACTTCCAGGGATCCAGGGGCAGCCACGGCTTCTCTGGGCAACCTGTGCCAGGGCCTCCCCACCCTCACAGGGAACAATTTCTTCCTAATATCCAATATAAATATCTCCCTTTTTAGTGTAAAACCATTCCCTCTTGTCCTATCACTATCTGTCATGTAAAAAGTCCCTCTCCCTCTCTTTATAAGCCTTCCCTATGTCCTGGAAGTTTGCAATGAGTTCTCCCCAGAACCTTCTACTTTTTCCCATTAAATTCGTTAAGAAGATAAACAAAAACCAAAATAGCCCCGGCCCAAGTAGACTTTTGCACAACTCCATGTAAAGATGGAAACCTCAGGGCTCACCCCTGGGGGACAAAAAGTGCAAGTGAGCCCTGTGCAGGAGCCTGCTCATCACTCTGTCAGCAGGACTGCTCCCGTGGGATCTGTCTGCAGGAAGCCGTGGCTTCAGCCAGCAGAGAAATCAGCTCCAGTGTCAGCACTGTAGTGCCACAATACATTGAAGCAGTAAAAAATCAGCACAAAGTGAAGTTCTCAGCATAGTTAAGAACCATATTTGCAGAGTGCAGAGCTCTTTCCCTGGTGACTGCACCCACACAAAAGCACACAAGCAAAAACTGGTGGTCAGTGCTGCTTCTGGATGAAAGCCAAGGTCCCAGGGGCTGCAAAATGGATGGATCTTTCTGGAGCAATTCCTGCTGGATTGCCCAGTGGTCTGTTCTCTCTCAGGACACAGAGAAGACCTACGCTGCAGCCTGCACAAGCACTGTTGGGAACAGCTCTGGTACAGCTCACAGAGCAACAGGGAACCAGAAAAAACTTCTGAGAAAGGAGTGGAGGGCTGCAGAGCTCTTCTGCACAGACTGGAGAGTCAGGCTGCAAAGGACCATGTGACTTGTCTCAATCCTGAGTCTCTTTGGGCATCCTCTTCTCGATGTGATCGTGGGCTGACGAGTCACCACACCACTGCTCAAGATCACCATCCACCTCAGTGAGCCAGACAAGCACCACAACTCTCCTCATTCCCTCCAGAAATCAGTGTGATGAGATACAAACCAGTCCTACAAAAACCATCTCAGTCGAGTGTAGGGCTGTTCAGAGAAGGCAGTGCTCTTTTATTACCAAATTAACTTTAAAAACCACATCCAGTTCACTTTCCACATCAAAGATCATAATCTCCATGTAAAGTACAGGGTTGGTGAAAAAGGAGGTACTTAGAAAACACATTTTAAAATTTAAAACACTACTAGCACTGATTCTTCTTGCTTGTAAAGAACTCTGGGGTTTTTTGTCTTATAAAGTACTCCAAGATCTCATTTGCAAACTACCATTGCTCACTACCCTGGGTTTTGCTGGCTGCTCATGAACTCTTTGGGGATTTCATATTCTTTTAAATTTTGTAAATGGCCACTAAACTGGAGATGAACATTATAAAACACATTTCAATCACCCTCACAATTTAGACTAATTCATTGGCAACTGTACAAAATGCTATTTACAAGGTACTTCCATCAGCTGGTATCTGGCATTAAGTATTTTGAATCAATCTACCATCATTTTCATCTCTTATTTTTCATACAAGGGAAATTATTGATCGAAGCTTTTCAGCCTCATTTAATATACTGGAATAGGCTTTAAATTTTCTCATGTAAACCTCAGTGGATATTAGCAACTCTGTCTTGCTTAATGCAACACAAATCAGTCTCCCTGGTGAGACCACAATATTGAACATGACATCATGACCACTTTACTAGTTGATGGGCCCTGAGACAGGCACCTGCTAGAAACTCCCCAGGGACTCCACACTGGAGTGTAGTTTGAGTTAATAGGTGCCTTAAAGGGAAAAATCATAGAATCATTAAGGATTGAAGGGATCTTTAAGATCATCAAGTCCAATCATGAACCCAGCACCACCATCAAGTTCACCACTAAACCACGTCCACATCCACACATATTTTGAACACTTCCAGGGATGGTAACTCCCCCAATTCCATGGGCAGCCTGTTCCATGAAATTATTATTTTCCCTAATATCCAAGCTAAACCTCACCTGGTGCAACTTGAGGCCAATTTCCACCTTTAACTCTCAGAGACCATTACAGTCTCACAGAGTGATACCCGGGATGGATTTTGGGGGCAGGTAGACTTCTCTCATTGCTCCTGTCAAGTTTGCATTCAGTTTTTCAATCTTGTGGAATTTTGCATTCAGTTGCTATTGTGATGGGTGTGTTCAAATGCTCCATTAGATCTCTGTATGTTGAGGACAGAAAGCCTGGCTGAATTTTGATAAACTTGTTCTTGAATAAATAAGTAAAACCATCACTGAACAAGATACTTGGCCAGCTTTAATAAATACATATGGTAGGAAAACAGCCAGCTAGGCAAACAGAATATATCACACTGAAACGAGCACTGATGATTTTGTAATGACTCCAGCAGCTTTCGGCATATTACATACTACTGTAAAAAACAATATGCAAATGTCTGAGTCCAGTTTACAGTAAAAAACAAGTTATGCCCCTGTTACCAAAGCAGCAGTGAGTGATCCAACACAGTGTGCTCTCCTCTCCCTTATCAAATTCAGGCTGGGTCTAATTGGCAGGCACGGGCACAGCAGCACTGCAGGTTGTGCAGGTGATGCTTCCCCAGGCTGCACATCTTCCAGAGGCCATGGGGAAACTCTGCATTGGAGATCCCATCAGATAAGGACATCAGGATGGATTGAGCGGGAATACAAAATTGTTTTGTTGTGAGGAAACACAAGACTGCAAATGCTATTACAAGCCAAGCCCAATACAAGATAAAAGCTGCTGTGGCGTCCTCAATATTGCATTCGATGCCGAGCCAGAGAGAATGAATCTCCTCTGGGGCTGAACTTCCAGTGGTCCATTTCATGGGCTAATTTGTGTGCAGGCTGATACATTCAGTATGTTTCTGTACTAACAGAGAATTATCATAGGATAAGTAGAGCAAGGTAAGTACATATGCTGCCATTGTTTTCTTGCAGTATAATAGCATCATCAATGAAGCCTGAATGCAGCCCAATTAGCATAGAGTAATTAGAATCACGGCTGCTTCTTCATTTACTGTTGCACACCAGGATGAGGTGTTGGTTGCAGTATATGGGGCTGCAATTCTATGGATAATGCCCATCACGCAAAGCATGTATCCTGGTCTCTCATCAAAAAAACCACAAGGGAAACATTAAATTCCCTCAAGTTGCTAAAATTTCAATTTCGGCCTGACTTAGGGAAGTCCCCAGCTTACTCAAAGAATATCTAAGCACAGGTTGTGTTCCCAAGGGATTATCACACCTGTAATACCTGTTGCCTCTAAAGGCAGATGGAAGTTTTAATAAAAAATTTGATTTTCTAAAAGACATCATCTTTTAGCTTGAAACTTTTAACAAGTTGCTGACTGCTGCTGCTTAGAGTTTAGACAAGCATTAGGAACTTGATTGAAGAAACCCTGTGCAATTGTCCTGTGTTGTTACACGGCTGTCCTAGGAAAAAGCAGAAGGCAGATATTTGGAGAGCGGTCTTTCAGAGCAGCATTTGTGGAAGCTGGCTGGGCTGTGGACTGTTTATAACCCATCCACCACTGAAAAGTCTCTTAATGCTTCTCCAGACTTAAATGGCGAAGTTTTACGGCCTTTTTATGGCTCATTTCAGCAAAGCAGTTAAACTTGCTCCAGGACTGGTATCTACATGTAAATAGAGGAAACGGTACTTGGCTGGCACCCGGGCTCCCGGTGCCCACCTGCCCTGCACAGACAGCCCCGAGCCCCACTTGAGGCACCACGATGTGGGACCCTTTTAACAGAGGGCAGAGCATGGCGTTCATTCAGTGGGACCCTCTTTCCCTTTGAAATGCAGTCTGCAAGCCCCTAAGGCTCATGGGCAGCCCCACAGCCTCGCTGGAAGGGGAGATGCCCTCACCTGTTGCATCTTCCCTGCTGCTCCCAGGACCTGCAGCACACACCCAACCTCACACCAAGAGTCACATCAACCAAACACAGTTTCATTAGGATTTATACCAAGGCTGCAAAGGCAGAGCTTAGTGGACTAGTCTGGAAGGGCTTAAAATCCAGGAGATTTTTCATGTGTTTTGTTCACATACCCCCCCAGGAGAAGGAAATCACATAAGCCATGGTGCAGGATATGGTATTTTCTATGACTGGAAATGATGCTACAGCAAGAAAGAGCATATAAGGAAAAGTATTACATAAGATGTGGGTTTTACAAGCTTTATAAAGACTCTCTTAGCACTCGTTAGTGGCAGGAACGTCCCCATGGTCCAACCGGTCTGAAATGGGAAGGATAGAAAAGTGTCTTCCATTTAAAGAAATGGGCTGTGAAGGTGCTGTCAATGTCTGTGATTCTTTTTATTGATTTACAGTGTGTAAGCCATAAATCACTCTACCTTTTACTGAGCCCATAACTATGCATCACTCTGTCAGGGAAACTCCTCAAATTTTAAGGGGGATGTGCAAGAAAACAGACTTGTCTTTCATTGACTGGGCTCAACCAGGGCTGGATTTAACACACACGGTGGGGTGGACATATATAGACAAAACACTTAATTTGAACAGCTGCCCATATCTGCTGCTCTTTATCTCTCCCAGGATTAATCTTTGGCTACAAAGGGACAGATGCAAGCCATACTTCCATTGGCAGACACTACACAGGGGTTTGCCTCTGTTGCCACTCAACCCGTTCCAGGGCAGCACAGAAGAGGGGCCTCTAATGGCATCAAATTTTGAGAGAGCATCTTAGCAGGGGACAGGGCTGTGAGCTGGGGCAGAAGCAGTGTTTGTCCTGAAGCTGGATTTGCCCAGGGCAGCAACATCATCCACTCTGCCAGAATCTTAAAAAAAAAATAACAAAATGTGTCAATCTTACAACATATTACAGGACAATAATTATGTTAAATGAATTTATGGACAAATTTCCAGCTGGCATCAGTTTGAACAAGGAGGTTTCCACATACTCTTTCCAATTCTCAAGAAGAAACCATGCAGAATTAGTTCAGATTTGGTTCATTCACAGCATTTAGTAGTTACATTCTTGGTACAAAAATCTCACCTGAAGGCTAAGAGTTACCTAAGGATCCTACAAAGTCCAACTGCTTTCTGCAGAGCATCCCTAGCTACGTGTTCAAGGTTCAGTCCCAGTGAAGTCGTGACTTCCTCTGCCATGGGAGCAACACCAAGCCATAAGGATTTTGGGATGCTGCATGAAACTGGGATGTGTGGACTTCACCCACACAGGGAGCTGGCAGAGCACCATCTGCTGGCACTAAGAAGTGTTCCTGCCTTGGTGGGTCCTGTCATGCTTGGGTTGTTTTATGTTTTAAATAACCTTGCTGATCTGCCTCATAAGGCATTTCATTCTTTGTATGCTAATTCAAGCCCAAGGCAAAAATCTATTCTTCTTCAGCAAAAGCCCTACAACACCTTCTCCAATCCAGCCTGGTATCTGAGTCTTGCACAGGTGTAAAATTGAGGTGTGATTTAATGCCTTGCTGAAGAAGGACTGCTTGCTGCAGGAGCACTGAGCTTGCTGGATTGGGACCTTGCTGCTTTAAGGTTTTCTGATTAAACATCCCCACCAGATTGCACTGCAGGAGGCTCTGAAGAGCAGTTCTTTGCCAGTGAAGCAACTGGGATAATTCAGGTCTTTTGCTTGCTCAGGGGTGATCACTGAAGGGGCAGAAATTAATTTCCTATAAACACAGGCATATTTTTTTCACTACCTTGGCAAATGCTGTTGTAAATAAGCCATTACAGGAGCTGATCTTTATGATGCGTGACTTCAGCTTGTCCCAATGGGGGATATTTTATGAGGCATTTACATAAACATATACAAATCAAAAGAGCCAGCTGTGCTCCTCCTGTACCTGCAACCTACAGATACTTCAGCTAATTCCAGGTTCACATAACCAGCCACTCTGAAGTGGAACAAGGTCAAATGTCTGGGATGGACAAACTAAAGCGAGATCCAATACACACCCCCAACCCCAAAACTCTGAGACTTTGAGGAGCTGTCTCAGCACACAGCTGGGCACTCTGAGGCACACAGAAATAAATAAACTATCAGATTCCCTTCAGTGCCTGTCTGTGGGGATGATACTGTTCATCAGGACTCCAATCCCTCTAAAATACATTAGTTAAAACAGTTGACTCGGGACTTACCTGAAGTGAAGGTTTTAGAGTCTTTGTTTTAAGTATATTTTGGGCATTACTTGGTGGTAATTCAACAGTCAGACAGTGTTATCATCACGTCAGGATGAGAAACAAGTGTAGGCGTGACACTGAAAACATGCTTTCTCTCGGAAGACCTGGATGGTGCAGGACTTCATTTTAGACCTCAGTATCTAGAACTCAGTGTCTAAAATCACTATTTTGTTCCTCACATTTGCAAACTTTTATTCCTCTAATTCACCTTGGCCAAGGGCAGGGAAGGAGCCAGCAGCAGGAACTGAGTCCCTGATTTCTGCCTTGCCATGTCCTCAATTCATCTTCTCAATTTCCACCTCCCTCCAGATCTCTTCTCTTTATCCTAGTGGGCATCAGACAGTTGGCCAACTCTTTTTTCACTTAATACTGCTATTTTCTCTCATATCATCAATCTTGGGCAGCTGCTGTCAGTTCAAACACACACATGCCTCTGCCTTGGCCAAGAGTCAGTCTTCAACTCAAACTATTGCCTCCCCATCAGGCATTGCAAATACTCAGAGAGCTTTTACACTGAGCCCTCAAGCCAAGGCTGCTCAAGAAGGGCAGTGCCCATCCTTTCCATCCCTCTGCTGCTCGTGGAAAGCCAGGCTTCTCTCAGGGGAAAGGGAGAACCGATGATCTGGCCAAATGCAGCCAGAGGGAGGTGCCTGTCAGGCCAGGCTTAACAGCTGATTGAGCTGAATTAAGTTCTCTGCAGCCTGTTTGTTTCTTTAAATGACAGAGGCCCCTTCACAGGAACAATGCAGGCAGCACGTGGCCTGTTCCAGCCCTTCTCCCTTCCCCAGCCATGCCTGGGCTGCACTCATCCTGTTTGATCTCTGTTAACACATATAAAACCTCAGGCCAGCTGCTCCCCGAGCACTCGGGAAATGACAGCCAAAGTCTACTCAAGAAGCTGCATTCAATGGATGGGGAGAGAAAAAACACACTGCTTTGAAAGCATGGCCTGATTTCCTCTCCATTACTATCAAATGGACTTTTCCAAACTCTCCTGCTCTTTCACCAGCTCTCAGAACAAGGTCAATCCTTGAACCAGCTGTGCTTGATTACAGCAGGCTGTGCAGCCTGATCAATAGGCTGCCCCTCCTTCCCCACCCCTCCTGGGGTGTTCTCATTTGCTTGAAACTGCATGTGAAGGGCATCTGTTTCCTCTCCCTCTGGTGACCTGGAGGTATTCAGAGCACCACTGCTCAAGTTTAGACTGGCCATGTTGTGTGTAAGATTGCCTTTAAATTGCTGGTTTAAAGAATGGGGATTGGCTCCCTAGAAGGTTTTAGTATCCAAAAGGTATAGAAAAGTGGGCTGAGGCTGAACCCCATCATGGGTTGGAGCAGCTCTCACCCTCTGCCAGAGGCTGTCAGATCCCAAACTCAGTGGTCAGAGTGAGGCAGGACCAGCTAGGTAAGCTTTGGAACTGGATCCAGCCAGCTAAGAACACAGGATATGTTCTTACGAGACAGCAGGTATCTGGAGGAAGATTGCTAATTCTGGCATTCACAAGCCAAAAGGAAGATTCCTGGTCTGCAACCACAACATATTATTCCCATAGCCCTACAGCTGGATGCTTCCCCATGCAGAAAGCACACAGAAAGCTCACACCCCCATTTTCTTTCCATTTATGCTGTGTTTTAGGGATTCAACATGCTTTGTGCAAGTTCTGTGTGAGATGCACAGTGAATTTAGAGAAAGATAAGGGCAGCAGCTTCTCTGGATTTCTAGGACTGAAGCACTCCAGTGCAACTCTGCTGATGAAGTCTTTCCACTTGCCCTCCAACCTGGCTCTGACTGATCCATGGAGACAGGCTCAGATAGGTACAAATGTCAAACCACTAAGCTTGATTAGGCTTTATAAATGCCACAGTGGGAGAAAGAGAAGCCTTTCCTTCTTCACAAGCTATTGTCTTTAACTGGATAAAAGAGTCAGCCTAGAAAGCATCACCGGTTCAAATTCACTCAGTAACGTCTAACAACTAGGTTAATTTGAAGTTGGGAATCTGAAAGCTTTCACATCAGTTTGCTGCTACAAAATCAACCCAGCCCACCCTTTCAGGAGCCGAGCGGTCAGAAAAAAGCATCAGTTCAAAAAGCACTCAATGGTATTCTCATCCATCATTTTCTGACCCTTTTTTTATTTATTTTCCTCAAACTGGTGGATATTGATTACCCAGTCTACTGACCTGCATAGATCAATACCTGTTTTCAAAAGAATATTGTGCAAAACTAAAGAAATTAGTTTATTTTGTAATGGGGAAGAAACAGCGTGTCAATCAGACCTCTGGACTTTCCTGTCAAGGCAGAGCAGTGCTCCCTGCTAAAGTACAAAAATGTGAGACAGCAGGAACTGGCCAGGCTGGTAGGAAAAGGGACTCGTGTTTTATAGGAAAGGAGGCAGCAAGGGAAGAAGATTTCCTAAAGAACTGCCACTGCCTGGTGCCTTCCTCACCACACCTTCTCCTTTCTTGTAGCACAAACATGGCCCTTGGCTTCACATTGCTGAGTAATTTGTGGTTTCACCTGGAGCAGTAAGAGGAAAGAGATGCTTTTTTCAGTCATATGCACAGCAGTTAATTGGACCCCACCTATGTACTACTGCAGGGCAATCAAAACTCAGCAGAACTTGAGGCTGAAATGTTCACATCCATCTAACTGCCAATAAAAATCAACAAGAAATGGAAGCTGACATCCCACAGATATCTTAAATTTCAACTTTAATACCCAAACCACAGGTTATCAGCATTCAATAGCATTATGACAAGATCTAGGTGACACTACCAGGACCTGGCATAAGGTCCAGCACATGCCAAGAGACAGGCCTTTCTCTGAAGAGTTTGACCATCTACACTGAAAAAGGGGGTGGTGTCCTGATAATCTCCATAATAACCAAGCAGAGCTCATAGAGAGAGTATAAAAATACCTTATAACTGACTAAGCAAGTCTTGTAAGAAAAGAAATCTTTCCCCCAAGTCTAGTACACAATCAGGATATTTTCCTGAAGAATTTACTTGCTCTTACCAGACTCGTCCATATACATGTTATTTGTTGAAATTCTGTCACATAGCCTGGGAGCAACTAACGCCAGGAGACATGAGCTTTGCTGTTTTAACAAGCACTTTCAGAGGAAAGCCTTGCCAAGATCAGTGTTTTCCTTTAGAGGACTAGAAGTCACTGGACTGTCGATCTCTTTTCCTTGGAACTAGCAAAGGCATCGAGGGAAAAGAACAACAAAAACAGTACCTGGAATTTGATACTGTAAAATGAAAACCTTCACCTGGCACAAGTGCTCACAGGAAATTATGGTTCTGCTGAGACATTCTTTGGGTTCTCTAAGGTACAGCTACATTATTCTTTGATTTGCATCTTCTGTCCAAACTTGCCTTAATTTCACAGCAGTGCCAGGCTGGTGCAGCATTTCTATTACCCTTAAGCTGGGCCCCGTATGTGGCACAGCCTGTGCAATGCTCTGCACTGCTCTCCAATTAAGCTGCCTACCGACAACATGTTGACATTGTTAAGGTTAATGACCTAATGATGAGCACCAGGAAACAGGTTTGCAATAAAATGCTCTGTACTGATTGCTTCCATGATGAATGCGAACAATATGTTGGACTGGGAACAATATGTTAAACAATATGTTGTGGTTTATCAATGTCAGGGTGCGGCGCTGCCGCAGCGGCTGCTCCTGGGAGCGGCTGCTGACCCTCAGGAGGGTCACTTTGAAACCAGCACAGGGAATTCTCGGCTCTCTCAGAGGGGGAGTGAGTGGGACCAGCCTTAAGGAATGCAGAGGGAGAGCCTGATCCAGCCCAGCTGAGGATCATCAGGAAGCACAGGCCAGAGCTGGCATGGCAACACAGATCTGCTACACCTGCCGTTAGAAATGAACCACCTTCTAAAAGGCTTAGTTAAAATAATACAAGGACTAGAATCTAATGCAAGACAGATTTGGTGCTCCTGAGAAACAGGGACAGTGAAGCAGACATTAATACAGAAGAACAGCTCAGCTGTTATGTGAATAGATATAAAAAATTTAAGAGCTGAAAACCAGAACTTCTAAAGAAGTATTTTCCTTATTCATGGAAAAGTTAATTTCTTGGGGGAAAAAAACCCCAAAAATCTCCTTTCATCCTAAAAAGCCTTGCTTGGAAAAGGAACTGCAGGGCCTTAGTGCAGGTGATGCAGAACCTCAAAGGGCTGCTCTGTGCATCCTCAGGGCACAGCCAGGGAAGAGCCTGTGGACGAGTCCACTGCTGCCACCTGTGTTGAGCAAGTGCCTGCCCCACACCAACAAACTCCACAGGAGCAGCACCCACAACACAAAGCTCCCCAAACTCAAGTCAATTAGAACCACATTAGCATCAAGTGACACAAAAACCAGGGCAGGAGCTGAGCAGTGGGACCCTGCAGCACCTCTGCTATTGTCTGGGTTCAGCAAAGCCAGAGATCAGAAGGCAGCACCAGGCTAATGGCAACATGTTCATGAAAGCCACGAGTCAGGCAAATAACCCAACCTTCTGCACAGCCCAGAGAGAAAGCTTATACTTGCAGCCTTCAGAAAGAAACAATGAACAAGAGAGGAGGCAATGCTCAGTGTATTAATAGACTTCACATAAACTTATTTTTCAAATGAAGAGAAATAAAGATAAACAGATAATCCTATTAGCCAAAAGTTAGGCCACAATTTTAGGACCTCAAGGTGCACAACCCCTAACTAGGAAGGGCACAGACAGCTTGACGTGCTCACCAGACAAACCCTCTGCAGACACCCACTCCCTCCCAAGCCCTGGACACTGTGACAAGCCCTTTGACTTCTCCCCCTGAGCCCCCTAAGCCTCCCAGCTGAAGCACAATTACCATATGGGTGATTTCACTGTAGGAAAGGAAAAGCCTGGCCCAGATAGACTTCTGAGAGCTCCCTGAGCACTGTGAGCTTGTTGTCAGCCTCCCAAGTTTGCCTTTTAGCAGATGTCAGTAGTGAAAGATGGCAACCAGGTTTCCTTGTGGCTAAAAGTAGGTGGCAGGTTTTGCAGAAGGAAATACCTAAAGCTGGATGTAACCCACGACCCTTTGGGCAAAAGCTGCCAGTGAAATAGTTTGCTCTGACACACATCTCAGCAGAGAAATGAAGTAAGACTGGTAGAGACACTCCAGGCTGATCTGTGGGCTCTGAGAAGGTGGACAAGGTTTTAGATAACCCGGTCCCAGATTAGGAGAGGGAAGGGCTTCTCCAGGTGGGAATTCAGAGCACATTTGAAGAATGTGTCCTTAAATCCCCATCGACTATAAACAGACACTAACTCCTTAACTGAATTAAGTATGTAATATCTGGGAGTGCCAATACCTCCTCTCACCGCACGTGCTCTTCCTGTCAAGGGCTTGTGTGAATTTATTTGCAGCTCATCTCCCTAACAAAGGAGAAATATTTAGAGGACTGAACTGGGAGTCAAGAGCCTGTATTTCTGCCCCTAGGTCTGAGTTAAGAAAAACCATTTAGCTCAGTGATTCAGGAAAATGAATGCCCTACATTTGGCAGTAAGGCTAGATAACTGTTTCAAATGTTCAGCTAATAGATCTTGGGCTTCTTGGACACTTGGGAACTTTGAGCATGTTATGCTGCATCTATCAGAGCGCAGTGGATTCTATGCGCTGCTGTCCTCAGTGCATTTGAGGGAAGCCTTCCTATGAAAAGTTCCCAATAAGACCCCTCTATTCAGGGTCTTCTCAGGAACTCAAGCTTTCCCTGAAACTCTGGCTCCAGAGGGGCTGATTGCAGCTCTGTGCTGTTTAAAAGCTACAAGCTTACTAACATTATACATGTAGGGTTTTTTTATCTAAGTATCAGAGTGGTAAATTTTTCATGTCTGATTCACAAAGTAAAGGAAAAAATTGTATTCAGTGGAGAGAAAACGTACTCTTTGTCAATACCAATCAACTTTCAGAGCAAATAATTTAATTACAAATGAAAGAAAACAACAAAATTCAAAGAAAAGCCAGTCCTTCCCCAGATGCAAGAGCGTGTCAATTTGTTTCTAACTCATTTTGACTGGTGATATATCCTATATGATCTCCAAAAGTCATTCAAGTATTTATAATGATGTTAGCTGAAACAAAGGCTTGGAAAGACTCTGACTTTGTGGAATGAATTTCAAAACCGTATGCCCCATTAAAAATCAGTAGGTTCCTGCAGGCTAAAATCCTTGAGAACTGACCTCTGCCAACTTGAAGCTCACTATGTCATCACATTAAAAGTTACATTGGTTATAGGTTAATGCTAAAACCCTCTGATGAGAAAAAATAAGCTTAAAAATTACCAAGGCAGAATTCACCTTGCTTCTAGTGCTCTGGAAGTAAAAAGGCAGCTAATCAAAGTTCAGATTCTGCATAATTCTTGAAAAAAGCATGCAGCCCGTTTGCACTCCTGTCTGTCCTGAAGTCCACAGGCTTTTGCCCTTGGGAGGTCTTTTTTCCAGCAATCTCAGCACTTCTGGGAGTTCAAATGTGGTGGACGCCTTGTCCTGGGAACCTGGTAGGGGAGCACCTGGAGGCTGCTGGTACCTCTGACCTGGTGCAAACCTTCCTTCTCCCTGCAGCCTCTTTCAGAAAAGGTGACGTTGGAAAATAGTTGCCTGCTCCCCATGTACCTCCCCTCACAGGTGAGATACATTGGAAAACAGGTGAATATGCTGCAGTTACAGAGCTTCAAATGGGCTGATTTAGGAAGCGAAATCTCAAAGATGTCCTGGAAAATGCCTGGCTCACCAGGCAGCAAGAATCAAAGGGCATTCCGAGGTCACCTACCATTGGCACCTCAGTCCCAGACATCCTGCCCAAACTACCTGAGCTACAGCCTCCCCAGTCAATGGGTGATTCATCCCCTCAGTCCTGTCATTTGAAAGAGAGATGAGTCATGCTCTGAGCCTGTTAAGCTGTCTCAAGGGAGCCTGGATGCAAGGAGTGAAGTTATGCAGGCTAGGGCTGGACTCTGGTTACCATAGTTATTATTTCAACTACAAATCAAACCTGCAATTGTTGAGTCTGCTGTGGGGCCCTTCCCTGAGCAATACTAATACAAAGAATCCCACTGCAATCAGCAAACAGCAGCAAAACTCCTCATTTCCACTTGACATATGTTAGGTGGGATTGGGCCCTGAGCAGGAGCCTTCCACTTCAGACTGGGATCTTCTCATAAAAATGACTATTTCCCCCTTTGATGTGTGCTTATCTCCTGCTCTGCGCTTTGGAAGGAATCGCCCCAGTTCCTGGTGTTGAGGTATTTGCCTTGCTAATGAAGACGTTGCATATTCACTTTTGATCTGCAGAGAAATGGAAAGTGAAAGTGGCTGATTTCCACCACTAATATTGTCACTGAACATCCCTGCGCTGTCTCCTGGCTGTGATCTCTATGTGTGCTACTGCCATGGGAGCTGATGCCAGCTAAAAACGTGCCAGGCTGGTTTGTCCCAGTGGATGCCTTGAGTTATGAACCCCCGATGGCAGCACTGCAAATCTTACTGAGTCCCCAAAACAGAGAAAAAATCCCAGCATGTTTAAACCAACGGCTTCAATGTTTGCATTAAAACTGGATCCCAGTCAAAGGCATATATTAGGAAAAACCTGGCATATCCCTTCCCTTCAGTCAGGAAATCCTCCGCTCTGTGGGTTTGGGCCTGTGAGGTGGAAGCAAGATGCACAAAGAGGGTTTCATGACTGTGTTGCTTCCCCATATCTCAGATGGCCTGTGCACAGCACAAGCTGGTAGAGGCTCCTGAGACTGAGTCTGGGGATGAGGAGTCATTCAAGGGTTGAAACCTCTTCTGATACACAGCATGGACTGGATACAGGGGAACTTGTAAAAAAAACCCATCTCCCTTTAACACAGCATCTCCTTGTCTCCCAAATTTCAGAATAATACCACACAGAACAGCAGAAATTGCTGTTGTTCCCTGGAACAAAAGAGATCAAAACCCTGTCCCACTGAATTTCCTGGATGAAGTCACAAAAGCAGGCTGTGACCCTAAATACCTTGAGGTCTGATATAAAACAGGTTATATAAAAGCTTCTATGGTGGCACAAACGGAGCAGACATCAGGACCCTTGATCTGTACAAACAAAAGAGAAAATGTGGATAAAAGGGGCTAAAGCTGCAGGGGGACCTAGTGTTTGACAGAGTTGCCTCTTCTCCATGTCTGAAATGGGGCTGGAAGACAAACACAGAGTTCACACAGTCACTAAGTGCTCAAAACAGGTTTGCTGAAGCCTGAGCTTTTTGGTGTTTGTCACCTCTTTTGTACAGACTCTCCATCCCATTCCCTGGGACACAGGGAGTTACCCCATGCCTCCCAAACCAGCCCAGCATCCCACTGCACACACAGCATCACCTCACTCAAGTCAAACTCCTTTTTATTGACTAGATCTGTAATGTGTGAAGGTCATTGCCTCACTTCACAGGTCTCAGCAGGGCTGTATTTCCACATTTAGCCACTTCAGTTTGTCAATATTAACATCTGTTACTATTTAACACCTGCCACTGCTCCAACGCACGTGGGTTTAGCACCGAGCCACAGCCACCCAGCCTGGATCCACTGCGGCTCCCCTTCATCTGCTCACCCGAGCTGCCCCAACACTGCCTCGCCCACGTTCCCTGAGGAGAAGGGAAACCCAGGAAGCAGCTCACCTGCTGCAGGGACAGACGTGGATAGTGTTGGAAGCTGCACTTCGCTCTGACAGAGCTGTGAGCAGCAGCTCGAGCAGCGTTCCTGCCATTGAGTCACCAGATCAGTTGTTTTCACTGCTGTGGTAGGGAAAAAACCCAGCCCACAACTCCAAGCTGGGAACTTTCTGTCAAGATTCCTCGTAGTCAAGAGTTTGGCCTCCCCAGGGTGCTTGTTATTATGAAAAAATAACAGCATGTGAATGTTAACAGCTCCAAATATTTGTGTGGTTCAGGACTCATTCCTTATTCAGGTAACTAAGGAATATATAACATGGCCATGGCAGCTGAGTCATAAGTAGAGATGGGCTGATTGGTAAAACCCCCCTCTGCACCAGAATCTTCCCAGAGCACTGCACTGCTGAACACAAAGGTTTGTACACAGACCTGTTCGGTTGCTCCATCCTGCCTGTACAGAATCAGAGAATCACTTAGGCTGGAAAAGCCTCTAAGATCATTGAGTCCAGCTGTTCCTCCAGCAATGCCAAGGCCAATACTAAGCCACATCACCAAGTGCCACATCGACACACCTTTTGAATGCTTCCAGGGACAATGACTACACCACTGCCCTGGGCAGCCTGTTCCAATGCCTGACCATTTCTTCTGTGAAGAAATTTTCCCTAATATTCACTCTAAACCTCCCCTGGTGCCACTTCAGGCCGTTTCCTCTCCTCCTGCCCCTTGTTCCCTGGGAGCAGAGCCCGAAACCCCCCCACACTCCCCCCTCCTGTCAGGGAGTTGCAGAGCCAGAAGGTCCCTCCTGAGCCTCCTTTTCTCCAGGCTGAGCCCCCCCAGCTCCCTCAGCTGCTCCTGCTGCTCCAGCCCCTTCCCCAGCTCCATTCCCTTCTCTGGACATGCTCCAGGCCCTTAATGTCTCTCTTGTCATGAGGGGCCCAAAACTGAACCCAGAATTCAAGGGGAGGCCTCTCCAGTGCCCAGCACAGAAGGATGGTCATTGCCCTGGTCCTGCTGGCCACACTATGTCTGATAAAAGCCCCTCTACTGCTGCAGGCTCCAATTTTGCACAAAATCATACTCTCTAGCATTTCCTATTGCCCAATATCTGCTCTCCAAGCTCTCTCATCCCAGGAGTTACAGCTACAGTGCCTCATGCAACGACCAACAGTGCCATGACTTTGCCAAAGCCCCCAGTCCCATGGCATGTGCCCCAAACCAGAGCTGGCTGACTTGAGCTTAGTCAACAGAGCATGTACCAGGCTTTGGAACTCAGACTCATGCTGGCCACCAAACAGGCTCTTGATAGAAAAATAGTAACTTCAAGCATCACTTTGACATTACTGATGTGGCACAGCAAAGCACAAAGGCTCTTGTATTAACACAAGACAACTGGGAATGTCAGATGAAGTAAGAATTGACTCCAAAGCAAACCAAGATGGTGCAATCTCACTTGAACTGGCTTTCATTTCCACATGCTTTTGCATTTCCTGGTGGTGACTAGGAGCAAAAATACCCACAGATAAACTCCTGGTGAGGTGTTTCACAGTTTTGCAAGCTGAGAAGTCCAGAGAAACATCTACACCCACGGGAAGGCAGAACTAAACTGAATTCTGTTTAAATGGCTTGTTCAAGGCTCATCTATCACTGTACCTCCCTGCCTGCAGTGACAATGGTGGCAGCTCTGGTAGCTGGGACAAAACCACATAAAACAGAGTAAACAATCCTGAGCAGATGTGGCTGTTTACAAGATGCCCCTAGGACCAGTAGAAAAAATTCTATCTCTCTGCTGCTGGGTTTCTTCTGCTGAACAGGGCTCTTCATCTCTAAATTCCCTTGAAGTGTGTGTGATTTCATTTTCTCATGAGTCATGTGTCTCATGAAAGCAGTGTCCAACTGGGACATCATTACAAAGCCTCAAAACATTATTTCTGTAGCAAAATCCCAGCAGAATAAACTTCATAAACTTCTATTTAATTATTAGTGTGAACAATTGCTTGCAGACTCTGCAAGCCATGGCAACAAGCCAAGCCCAATGTCTTTAAAAGAGGTTTCAAGTATCAGAGTTTTCCACCTCCAAACTCCCTCACTTCTCTGACAAGACAAATATCATTACTGCTTATTTGCTTAACTTGTTCAGGTAAAAATTCAACAGTTCCTTACAATTTCAAATAGCTGTCTGGAAATTTCATTGTTTGTTTAAAATCTGTTTATTTGTTTAGAAGAAATTTTATGTCTATTCAGCTATGCCTGCCTTGTGGGAATTTTACAGACTACTAATTCTGTGAGAAAATATCCACTAAAACAGGAATGACTGGTCACCCTACGAAGCCATTACAGTGTTTCTGGTCCTTCTCATCTCCTAAAGAGGATGAGAATGAAACAGGAAAAAGAGTAGGAGAAGGAGAGGAAATGGAGAAGGAGAAGAAGAGGAAATGGAAAAGGAAAAGGAGAGAAAAGAGAGTGAGAGAAAAGAAGAGAAGAGAAGAGAAGAGAAGAGAAGAGAAGAGAAGAGAAGAGAAGAGAAGAGAAGAGAAGAGAAGAGAAGAGAAGAGAAGAGAAGAGAA